>NC_036851.1:2597594-2656095 GCF_002910315.2 Salvelinus sp. IW2-2015 | reverse complement strand
TTCTTCGTTGTGAGGCCTGCGGTCTTCGGTGCAGGCGGTGAACATACTGACAAATTCTCTAAAATGATGTCTGGAGGGGCTTAATGGTAGAGAACTTAACATTTAAAATTATTCTGGCAACAAGCTCTGTGGACATCCTACGTGGTAGTCCGCATGCCAATGCACGCTCCCTCAAAACTTGAGACAATTGTGGTATGACAAACACTACACATTTTAGAGTGCGCTTTTATTGTCCCCAAGCACCAAGCATGCACCTGTGTAATGATCATTGCTGTTTAACTCAGCTTCTGATTATGCCACGCGCTGTCAAAGTGGATGGATTATCCACCTGACGGCCCATGTTCTTGAATTCTATGTCGCTGTTACATTCAAAGGTGCCTACAACAAATAGTTGTTTGACTTCCGTCACCGTCTGAGTCGCTCATTCAATGTTTTCAATGGAAATTACGGGATGCCTCGTTACTCCACTCCTAGTTTCCCTTATGCCATAGTTTTTACATCTCAATTAGTCGATAGAAACCACATTTGTTTAAGCCATAGAAAAAGTTTAGGCAACCTCCCACTAGCCGTGATTGGCTGAGATAATGAAGTGACTGGACATGCCGAGAGATGGAGTTCGGGATTGGTCGGCCATATGAAGGGCTTCTGTCTATTGAACCTGGTCAGTCCTGTGTTGTATCCTGTCGAACGGGCTTTTAAAAAATGCATGTGTAGTGGAGCTGCATGCGTTACGTGGTATAACGTATGATTTCATTTTACTTTACATTTAGTCATTTAGCAGACGCTCTTATCCAGAAGCCGACTACAGTAGAGTGCATTACATTTTACACTTACATTTTTTTTTTAACATTACTGAGCACAAGGATATCCCCTTACCGGCCAACCTCCCTACCGGCCACAACCTCCCTAACGCGACGACGCATCGGCCAATTGTGCGTCGGCCCCACGGATCTCCCGGTTCGCCGGTGCGCGACAGAGCCTGGGCGCGGAACCCAAGCCCAAGCACTGGGCGCGAACCCAGAGACTCGGTGGCGCCAGCTAGCACTAGCGACTTGCAGTGCCAGACCACTGATTCATATCCCAGAAACTGTTGTGCTATGCTGTAGTTAGACCTAATGTTGCTAGCTAACAACTGACCTGTTGAGTTGACGCTCCCAGCAAATTCATGCGGGTAGTAACGACATGATTTTTGCAACTATGATTCATTGTGTTTCAACCTCTTGACGCCTAGGGGTCAGAATATATAATACTAATTTTTTTTAAAATAACCGTTGTCCCAAGTAAAAGAGACTATGCTACAGTCAGCATCGTTTAGAATATGACATATAATTTACAGATCTAGGATGAGAAAACGACTCCGAAAGTTTCCAAGAACTGGTCAAAATAGTAATTGTTTTGGATGAGTATAACAAAACTGCATTTCCTGCAGGCCGAAAATCTTGAGGAAGATCTAACCCGAACAAGTGATTTTTTTATTTTTTTAAATCTGTGTTTCTCTGCCCGTCTTTCTTCCGCTTTAAAGGGTATCAACCGATTCTTTTCCAATGGGCCTTCCTCAGGCTGTGAACCAGGCTTTAGACATCATAGTTTCAGGCTTTCATATTTTGGGAAATGATCGCCGATTTTTCAAATGAGTCAGGTTCCTTTGATTAGTGTCTGCGCGTGAGAGGCGGTAGACTCTCAATTTTATTTCTCATCTGTTTGATTAATAGGTTACGGTCAGTGAAATATTATCGATTATGTTTGTGAAAAACAACCTGAGGATTGATTATAAAAAAACATTTGACATGTTTCTACGAACCATTACGGATACTTTTGGAATTTTCGTCAAACGGAACGAGGCTTTGGTTTTCTGAACATAACGCGCAACCCAAATGACTTTTTTTTTGTTATAAAAGTAATATTTATCGAACTAAAATAACATTTATTGTGTAACTGGGAGTCTCCGTGAGTGCAAACATCCGAAGATTATCAAAGGTAAGCGATTCATTTTATTGCTTTTTCTGACTTTCGACTATGCTAATTTGGGGCTAGCTGTTCTAGCATTGATTGATACACACATATTTTCAAAATCTGACATGATAGGTGGATTAACAAACAAGCTAAGCTGTTGTTTGGTATATTTCACTTGTGATTGCATGATATAAATATTTTAGTAATATTTTGGCGCCCTGCAATTCAGTGGTTGTTTTAGGAAAATGATCCCGCTAAAGGGTCCGTAGCGCAGAGAAGTTAACTAGCTAATGTTAGCCGTCTGGCTTGTTAGCTAACGTTACGTGCACATGTGTGATCTTACACGTTGTTTAACCTAGCTAGGTTCATTGTTTACCTAGCTAGCTAGCTACATGTCTAAGCTAAAGTGTACAACACCCGTTGAATATGGCCAGTGTCAGTAAATGTCAGCAAAAAAGTGTAAATGAAATTGTTGCCAGCAGAAGCTGGTTAGGCTCGTTTTCATGTTATCCAGAGTTAAACAAATCATCGGCCAGAGTGTCAAGTGTGTGCTCTGAATTCTCCGAGAGCGAAACAAGATGGGTGGGGCTAAAGCAACTTCTTAAAGCTTACCCCCCTTCTTCTCAATTTCCGCCTAAAGACATACCCTAATCTAACTGCCTGTAGCTCAGGCCCAGAATCAAGTATATGCATATTCTTGTATCATTTGAAAGGAAACACTCTGAATTTTGTGAAATGTGAATTGAATGTAGGAGAATATAACACAATAGATTGGTAGAAGAAATACAAGGAAATAAACACTAACGTTTTTTGTTTTTTATTGTTGCTGCATCATCTTTCAAATGGCCAAGAACAGCCAAACAATAACGATAGGATGCTGTGGATGAATTGAATGAAGAACATAAGATGGCAACAATAGCTGAGCAAAGTTTTTGCAAGATAACTTCAAAAATGAGCGAGCTACATGATATTGAGCATGAAGTCACCCAGGTGTCCACACCAATGTACCCAAATGTACCCAAGTGGCCAAATTGGTACAGTGATACATTTTGAAGGAAAGAACTATATACAAAAATACATAAATGCTATTCTAACACACCCCCAAAAATTTAATATATAAAAAAATAAAAAAATGTTGAAAAAAATAAATAATAATAAACAAACAAATAACAAGGGTAACTCTTTACACATTTTCTATTTACAATATTGTGAAGACCATCAGTCCTCTACACAATATTGTGCTGCTCATGCCATGCCCCATAGCAGTCTCTTTCTGCTGTAAAGCAGACGGTTTACTGAACAAGTGGTGCAGGTGATGGGGCATTTCCTGTGACAAAGCGCACCAACCGACGTCTCCCCTACTATGCCCTTTTTGCCCTGAGGCACATTCATGCCTGCAGAGATGAATCTGGGCAGGTGAACAGCACTGGTTGGAGCAGAAGGTGCTGCAGTGGACGCTGTAGCTAGCAAGCTCCTGGATGAGCAGCTCCCTGAAGGCTAGCTGTGGAGATGGGGGCTGTCCACAGCTCTTGGCCATTTCCTTCTGGAGGATGAAGGAATTCACACAGCAATGTCATGGAAATGATAGAAAAATGTTTTGCACCATTTCATGGTCTTGTGAAGAACATTGTAGTATCCATCAGCGCATCTGACAGGTCCACACCTCCCATGCTTCTTGTTGTAGTCCTTGATGGCTGCAGGAATGGGGAAATTTTTTGTGGTCCATGCCCCGGCACCATCCTTTACACGTCTGATGACATGATCTCCACTGAAGGACTTGTGGATACTGAGCACATGACCACCTCTCTGGTATCCATCCACTTCACAAACAGCAGGCCATCTTCACGGATCCATCGCATGGTACCCCGCTCAGCCCGCGTTAGGCATGTCGTTCACCTTGGTCTTTGGAAATCCCACCCTGTTGTGCCGAATGGTGCCACAAGCCCACACATCCAGCTTCCTCAGGTCTGCAAACAGGGTAGGGCTTGTGTAGAAGTTGTCCACAAAAAGTTTGTAGCCCTCCCCAGCAGTTGAAAATCCAATAACTCCATAACGGAATCTCTAAATCATTACATTACCGGTAGCAAAACTGTTTTTTCCCTCATAAACAAAAAAATTGCAAGTGTAGGCACACACAGAATCAGCCAAAACAAACAGCTTGTAACCCCATTTGGTTGGTTTGTTACGCATGTATTGTTTGAGGCTGATTCTGGCCTTTGAGGCTACCATTCTCTCTTTGATGGACAGGTTCTGGGCGGGCTGAAAAGAAGTCTTGCAGGCATCAACGATGCTGGGGTAGAGAGGTTTTATTTTACAGAGCCTATCAAACCTTGGTGTGCCTCTCTTCTTGTCATTCTCCCCATCAACTTCTGGGTTACTGATGTGAAGCGCCCGTGAGATAGTCGGAAACCTTTTAGAAGACATGACAGTCATGCGGAAAGGCAGTTGATAGAGAGCTGACGTTTTCCAGTAGTCCCTTAGAGTTTTCAACTTCACCAGCCCCATGTAAATGACCATTGAAAAGTAGCAGAAAAGGTCTGACATGGAAATGGTCTTCCATGCCTCTTTCTTTCCTGCCTGCTTCTTAGCCCCATACCTATTGGTGTTCGCCACCAGGGAATCAACAACTGACGAGGTGGAAAACAGTTGAAAAAGTTGAAGGGGGCTGTACTTTGCAGTCATGTCTAGTTGAGGTCCTGGCTGCCTTTTGGGTCTAAAAACTGGTGGATTTGGTTCCACATCATCTTCTAACACAGAGTGCCAACGACCCTCTGGCCCTCTGTCTGCAGGTTTCTCTCTTCCCCACCTCCTCTTCTTTGTCACTGACTTCACAACTCTAGATGGCCGGGTAGGTYTGGAGCCGGAGACAGCGGGGGTCTGGCTGGATGAACCAGCTTCAGAGGGAGATGGACACCTAGACATTGGCGGCTCCTAATCAGAATCACTGGCACTGTGAAAGTAAAAAAAAATCAGTAACAGTACTTTCACGTATGAGCCCTGTATCAACATGTAAAATAAACAGATATATATAGAGTACAGTGAACATAATCACTATGGTGAAGTGCTGTTCCATTCCATGTTTATGTAAAATAAATTAAAAAAATATATCACACACACACAGTATTGCCAATGTGTACTTTACACATTTCATTACAGATTATATTTTTATACATTGCAAATAAAATAAGAAAAAAAAWAATAATAATCTCGAATGAATAATATTTCATATTAATTTCTAACAATGACATTAGCATTAGAACTTACCAATCCAGCATGGCATCCTTGCCATGCAGAAACATGTATCAGCCTGGAAGTCAAAACTAGCTTCACTAAAAGATTCATCTTCCTGAAGAAACTCTGTCTCGCTATCTCTATCAATTTCCTCTATAATTTGGTTTAAATCTGTATACCTAGACTTTGTTTTAGATTTTCCTGATTTATTCGCCATAATTTAAATATATAAACTTGTTGAAAATGCTATCGAATATGTACTGCTATACGTAACACTCGTGGCTCCGTCAAGTAGGATTTGCAATGGCGAATGAACCTCTTTTACGCCAGAGTTTACGACAAAGACTGGTCTTTGAAAGTATAAACATTACAGATTGCAGTTTACCTCAGCTCATTGGCTATCTTCCAAGCTAGATTTCAAGATGATCAGTGGTCATTGGACCAAAATACAGTCAATCAACGATAGACCGGTCCTACCATTGGTGCGTAATGAGGTAATTGATTGGTGTCTTCAAATCGGTTTGCTTCGGTCAATACGTCCCGGGAAAAGAACCATCATGTATGGTTGTGTTAGTAACAACCAGATGATTGCAATAAAACCAACCATGACTGGATAAACGTTTGTTTAGTGCGTGTAATTACCACGAACGCTTCGTCCAAAGTTGAATGAGACAGAAATCTCGACGCAGCCGGTTTACAAATGTTTCGTGTTTAGCTATAAAAGATGGGATTTTATCAAACAAAACGAACATTCACTGTTAGTTAGGACACTTGGAATTGCCACCAGAGAAGATCTTCGATGGTAAGCGATTTATTTTATTGTTATTCTGACTTTCGTTACGCTAATGCTTGGTTGGAAAATGCTAGTAATACTTATGTGTGTGGGGCGCCGTCTCAGAAAAATCACATGTTTGCTTTTGCAGTAAACCTTTTTACATTTACATTTAAGTCATTTAGCAGACGCTTTATCCAGAGCGACTTACAAATGGTGCATTCACCTTATGACATCCAGTGGAACAGCCACTTACAACAGTGCATCTAAATCTTTTAAGGGGGGCGGGGTCAGAAGGATTACTTTATCCTATCCTAGGTATTCCTTAAAGAGGTGGGGTTTCAGGGTGTCTCCGGAAGGTGGTGATTGACTCCGCTGTTCCTGGCGTCGTGAGGAGTTTGGTCCACCATTGGGGCCAGAGCAGCGAACAGTTTTGACTGGGCTGAGCGGGAACTGTACTTCCTCAGTGGTAGGGAGGCGAGCAGCCAGAGGTGGATGAACGCAGTGCCCTTGTTTGGGTGTAGGGCCTGATCAGAGCCTGGAGGTACGTGAGGTGCCGTTCCCCTCACAGCTCCGTAGGCAAGCACCATGGTCTTGTAGCGGATCCGAGCTTCAACTGGAAGCCAGTGGAGAGAGCGGAGGAGCGGCGGGGTGACGTGAGAGAACTTGGAAGGTTGAACACCAGACGGGTGCGGCCGTTCTGGATGAGTGTAGGGGTTTAATGCACAGGCAGGGAGCCCAGCCAACAGCGAGTTGCAGTAATCCAGACGGGAGATGACAAGTGCCTGGATTAGACCTGCGCCGCTTCCTGTGTAGCAGGGTTACTCTGCGGATGTTGTAGAGCATGAACCTACAGGAACGGGCCTTGATGTTAGTTGAGAACGACAGGTGTTGTCCAGGATCACGCCAAGTCTTAGCGCTCTGGGAAGAGACACAATGGAGTTGTCAACCGTGATGGCAGAATCATGGAACGGGCAGTCCTTCCCCGGGAGGAAGAGCAGCTCCGTTCTGCCGAGGTTCAGCTTGAGGTGGTGATCCGTCATCCACACTGATATGTCTGCCAGACATGCAGAGATGCGATTCGCCACCTGGTCATCAGAAGGGGGAAAGGAGAAGATTAATTGTGTGTCGTCTGCATAGCAATGATAGGAGAAGACCATGTGAGGTTATGACAGAGCCAAGTGACTTGGTGTATAGCGAGAAATAGGAGAGGGCTAGAACAGAGCCCTGGGGACACCAGTGGTGAGAGCACGTGGTGAGGAGACAGATTCTCGCCACGCCACCTGGTAGGAGCGACCTGTCAGGTAGGACGCAATCCAAGCGTGGGCCGCGCCGGAGATGCCCAACTCGGAGAGGGTGGAGAGGAGGATCTGATGGTTCACAGTATCGAAGGCAGCCGATAGGTTAGAAGGATGAGAGCAGAGGAGAGAGAGTTAGCTTTAGCAGTGCGGAGCGCCTCCGTGATACAGAGAAGAGCAGTCTCAGTTGAATGACTAGTCTTGAAACCTGACTGATTTGATCAAGAAGGTCATTCTGAGAGAGATAGCAGGAGAGCTGGCCAAGGACGGCACGGCAAGAGTTTTTGAGGAGAAAAGAAAGAAGGGATACTGGTCTGTAGTTGTTGACATCGGAGGGATCGAGTGTAGGTTTTTTCAGAAGGGGTGCACTCTCGCTCTCTGAAGACGGAAGGGACGTAGCCAGCGGTCAGGGATGAGTTGATGAGCGAGGTGAGGTAAGGGAGAAGGTCTCCGGAAATGGTCTGGAGAAGAGAGGAGGGATAGGGTCAAGCAGGCAGGTTGTTGGGCGGCCGCCGTCACAAGACGCGAGATTCATCTGGAGAGAGAGGGGAGAAAGAGGTCAGAGCACAGGGTAGGGCAGTGTGAGCAGAACCAGCGTGTCGTTTGACTTAGCAAACGAGGATCGGAGTCGTCGACCTTCTTTCAAAATGGTTGACGAAGTCATCTGCAGAGAGGAGAGGAGGGGGAGGGGGAGGAGGATTCAGGAGGAGGAGAAGGTGGCAAAGAGCTTCCTAGGGTTAGAGGCAGATGCTTGGAATTTAGAGTGGTAGAAAGTGGCTTTAGCAGCAGAGACAGAAGAGGAAAATGTAAGAGAGAGGAGTGAAAGGATGCCAGGTCCGCAGGGAGGCGAGTTTTCCTCCATTTCCGCTCGGCTGCCCGGAGCCCTGTTCTGTGAGCTCGCAATGAGTCGTCGAGCCACGGAGGAGGGGAGGACCGAGCCGGCCTGGAGGATAGGGACATAGAGAGTCAAAGGATGCAGAAAGGGAGGAGAGGAGGGTTGAGGAGGCAGAATCAGGAGATAGGTTGGAGAGAAGTTTGAGCAGAGGGAAGAGATGATAGGATGGAAGAGGAGAGAGTAGCGGGGGAGAGAGAGCGAAGGTTGGGACGGCGCGATACATCCGAGTAGGGGCAGTGTGGGAAGTGTTGGATGAGAGCGAGAGGGAAAAGGATACAAGGTAGTGGTCGGAGACTTGGAGGGGAGTTGCAATGAGGTTAGTGGAAGAACAGCATCTAGTAAAGATGAGGTCAAGCGTATTGCCTGCCTTGTGAGTAGGGGGAAGGTGAGAGGGTGAGGTCAAAAGAGGAGAGAGTGGAAAGGAGGAGGCAGAGAGGAATGAGTCAAAGGTAGACGTGGGGAGGTTAAAGCTCGCCCAGACTGTGAGAGGTGAGCCGTCCTCAGGAAAGGAGCTTATCAAGGCATCAAGCTCATTGATGAACTCTCCGAGGGAACCTGGAGGCGATAAATGATAAGGATGTTAAGCTTGAAAGGGCTGGTAACTGTGACAGCATGGAATTCAAAGGAGGCGATAGACAGATGGGTAAGGGGAGAAAGAGAGAATGACCACTTGGGAGAGATGAGGATCCCGGTGCCACCACCCCGCTGACCAGCTGCTCTCGGGGTGTGCGAGAACACGTGGGCGGACGAAGAGAGAGCAGTAGGAGTAGC
The DNA here is from genome assembly GCF_002910315.2 of Salvelinus sp. IW2-2015. Lineage (NCBI taxonomy): Eukaryota > Metazoa > Chordata > Actinopteri > Salmoniformes > Salmonidae > Salvelinus > Salvelinus sp. IW2-2015. The sequence continues at coordinate 2,647,175 of NC_036851.1, read as the reverse complement.
AGTGTTATCTGTGGTGATCCATGTTTCCGTCAGTGCCAAGAAGTCGAGGGACTGGAGGGAGGCATAGGCTGAGATGAACTCTGCCTTGTTGGCCGCAGATCGGCAGTTCCAGAGGCTACCGGAGACCTGGAACTCCACGTGGGTCGTGCGCGCTGGACCACCAGATTAGGGTGGCCGCGCCACGCGGTGTGTAGCGTTTGTATGGTCTGTGCAGAGAGGAGAGAACAGGGATAGACAGACACATAGTTGACAGGCTACAGAAGAGGCTACCTAATGCAAAGGAGATTGGAATGACAAGTGGACTACACGTCTCGAATGTTCAGAAAGTTAAGCTTACGTAGCAAGAATCTTATGTACTAAAATGATTAACCTCTAACGAGCCTCTACCCCGGGTCCGGAGCACCCCCCATCCCCCCACACACTGATTAGCATAGCTAGCATAGCTTCACAAGTAGATAGTAGCATCTAAATATCATTAAATCACAAATCCAAGACACCAGATGAAAGATACAGATCTTGTGAATAAAGCCACCATTTCAGATTTTTAAAATGTTTTACAGGGAGACAAAATATGTAAATCTATTAGCTAAACACGTTAGCAAAATACACCACTATTCTAACTCCATCAGTTTCTTACTCCTTCAGGTGCTATCACCAATTCGGCTCAACTAAGATATTGATATCCACTAACCAAGAAAAAACCTCTTCAGATGACAGTCTGATAACATATTCATGTATAGGATAGTTTTTGTTAGAAAAAATGCATATTTCAGGTAGAAATCACAGTTTACAATTGCACCCACCATCACAAATCGACTAGAATTACTAGATAGAGCAACGTGTATGACCAATTTACTCATCATAAAACATTTCATAAAAATAGACAAAGCATAGCAATGGAAAGACCAGTTCTTGTGATTTCAGACCATATTTCATATTTCAAGCGTTTTTCAGCAAAACACAATAAATCGATAAGTTAGCATACCACATGTGCAAACGTTACCAGAGCATCGATTCCAGCCAAAGAGCGCTATAACGTAATCACCGACAAAATATATTAATTTTTTCACTAACCTTCTCAGAATTCTTCCGATGACACTCCTGTAACATCATTTTACAATATACATATACAGTTTGTTCGAAAAGGTGCATATTTAGCCATACAAAACCGTGGTTACACAATAAAATACTAGGAAATCAAGCCTCAATATGTCTGACGTCATCTATCAGAGTGATCTAGTTAATTGAAAGCTAATCATATACTTGACTAAAAAATACAGGGTTGACAGCAATCGAAAGACAAATTAGTTCTTAAGCAACCGCTGTTTACATTTTTAAAATTATCCTTACTTTCAATACAGGGTCGCCAAGTGAAGCTATACCAAACAAAATGGCGAAATATGCGTTTAAAATATTCGACAGAAACACGATTTATCATATTAAATATTGCTTACTTTGAGCTGTTCTTCCATCAGATTCTTGGGCAATGTATCCTTTCTATGTTATAAACGTCTTTTGGTCGATAGATGTCCTCTGTCCTTCGAAATGTCCACCACCAACGACCGACACCCCAAAACGTGTCCAAACTTTCAGAGTGCACAACAAATAAATTCCTCAAAATCGCACAAACGGATATAAATTGCTATAAAACGGTTCAAATTAACTACATTATGATGTTTTTAACAACTATAACGACTGAAAACATGACCGGAGAAATATTGCTGGTTAGACAACGATTTGGAACGAGGCAAGTCCGATGGCCTTCACGCTTCAGGCGCACGACGAGAAAGGGCGGTCTTTATACATTTTGGTCTTTATAATGGCTGTGAATGTCCCATCGATTCCATTGAAAACGTGATGACGTACAGACACCCAGAGGAAGACGTAGGCAGTGTCGGTTTCTTCATAGCATTCACTGTCGCCTTAAAAACAGACTCCAGATCAGAGGTAAAAATTTCTGAAATCTGAACCCTGTCATGAAAAGTGCTGTAGAAATTGTTCTGTACCACTCAGAGACAAAATTCCAACTTCTATAGACACTAGAAGGTGTTTTCTATCCAATAATAACAATAATATGCAATTGTACGATCAAGAATTTAGCACGAGGCAGTTTAATTTGGAGACACAAATATGCTAATGCGGAACAGCACCCCCTATAGTTCCAAGAAGTTAAAATTATACAGTACTGCTGAAGTAGGCTAGCTGGCAGTGGCTGCGTTGTTGACTTTGTAGGCTAGCTGGCAGTGGCTGCGTTGTTGACACTACACTAATCAAGTCGTTCCGTTGAGTGTAATAGTTTCTACAGTGCTGCTACAGTGCTGCTATTCGGTGGCTAGCTGGCTAGCTAGCAGTGTTGATTACGTTACGTTGCGTTAAAAGAACGACAATAGCTGGCTAGCTAACCTAGAAAATCGCTCTAGACTACACAATTATCTTTGATACAAAGACGGCTATGTAGCTAGCTATGTAGCTAGCTACGATCAAACAAATCAAACCGTTGTACTGTAATGAAATGAAATGAAAATGTGATACTACCTGTGGAGCGAAGCGGAATGCGACCGGGTGTTTGAGTGCGGAAGTTCTATTCGGTAGACGTTGGCTAGCTGTTGGCTAGCTAGCAGTGTTTCCTACGTTAAAGACGACAAATAGCTGGCTAGCTAACCTCGGTAAATTAAGATAATCACTCTAAAACTACACACTCTAAACTACCCAATTATCTTGGATACGAAGACAGCAAAGACAACTATGTAGCTAGCTAACACTACACTAATCAAGTCGTTCCGGGAGTTTAATAGTTTCTACAGTGCTGCTATTCGGTAGACGGTGGACGTTTGCTAGCTGGCTAGCTGCTGGGCAGATAGCAGTGTAGACTACGTTAGGACGACGAAATACGATAATTACGCAATTATCTTTGATACAAAGACGGCTATGTAGCTAGCTAAGACGAAATTGCTAAGATTAGACAAATCAAACCGTTGTACTATAATGAAATGTAATGAAATGTAATGAAATGTAATGAAATGTAATGAAAAGTTATACTACCTGCGTAGCGAAGTGCGAATGCGACCGCTCGCTCCAACCCGGAAGTCCAAGCAAATCTGAAATCAAATCTGAAATCTGACAACAAGACGTTCATCTTTTAAATTATGTAAGATACATGTATTTACAAGAATGTTTAATACAACGAATGGTGTATTTAAAATGTTAGCTCTCTGCAGTTTCACCAGATGTTGGCCTGGTGGGACGTTAGCGTCTCACCTTCACCTACCCTAGAGAAGTTAAGAGGGTGTGAACGATGCTGAATGGGTGTAGACAAAGAAGAGCTCTTCACTAGATACCAAAACATTCAAAGGCCCTTTTCTCAAAACTGAGTTTATAAGTTTATCAACTTCCAAAGCATAATTACTTTCCCATTGTTCCTCAAAAATGCAGAGCATGATAAACCATTTTGTAGCCCTGAGTCGCTACTTTTATCCAATGTAAAAAAACACAATTTCAAATGTTACATAAGACCAAATCCAGGTGGTGAATTACTGGCTAACATTGGCAAGCTTACTAGTTACTCCCACACACATAATGAGAGAACACCCCACGCTCAGATGAGAGTGCTCGGAGTAATCGGAGTAGATGGCCAGACTGCAATTACGAACGCACGCGAAATGGTTACTTGCATAGTGGGTTATTTTGTAAAGACATGTAGCTAGCTAGCTAAGTAAACAATTAACCATAATCCCAACTCATGACGTTACTACCCTGCATGAATCTGCAGGTAGCTAACCAACCAGGTTCAATGTTAGCTAGCTAATATTAGGCTATAGGTAGCCAAGTAAATGGCTCTGAGATACAAATAATAAGATCATACATGTAACATTAGCTAGCGAGCCATCCAGCTAACATTAGTTAGCTAGCTAGGTAAACAATTAACCATAACCCCAAATCATGACGTTACTACCCTGCATGAATCTGCATGTAACTAATCAACCAGGTTCAATGTTAGCTAGCTAACATTAGACTATAGCTAGCCAAGCAAATGGCTCTGAGATACAAATAATAAGATCATACACGTAACGTTAGCTAGCGAGCTAAAATTAGAAACTTGTAATATCTGAAAATGTAGCTAGCTAGACTATCTTACCCATATACATCATTCATGGATGGACGCGTCTCCTGTTGGATGCCATGGTTGCCCTTAGTTTGACGATGTAATCCGGGGACTGTTTACACAGCATCCTTTTTGTTATTTTGACTAGTTGTCATTTTCTGCAAATAAATGCTCTAAATGACAATATTTCTATTTGGAATTTGGGAGAAATGTTGTCTGTAGTTTATAGAATATAACAAAAATGTTAATTTTACCCAAACACATACCAATAAGTAAAACTAGAGAAATTGATAATTTTGCAGTGGTCTCTTAATTTTTTCCAGAGCTGTATATGGGAGGCAGGCAAATACCTTTCACTGAGCTGTGTAAAGACAGATTGACAGGGGTGAGACAATTAATTGTAATTTATCTTAATGTTATTTTGTTGCTTGCAGGTGCACTATCCTTCTGAACCTATGCAGCCAGGTCCCGGCTACTTTTTAACTGTGGCATGTTTGGTGTCTGCTGTGAAAGAATACCACAACATGTCAACTACTTGATTGATGAAGGCATGTCATCCAGCAAAGGCAGCAGCGCCGTCATCATGTGAAGGACAGCACTGTGAAAGGGGTCAACATCCCACAGCTGGTTGGACTGGAGGATGGTACGGTGCTGGTGGAAAGCTATGGCTGGCAACAACACCTGACTCCGTACTTCAGGCCGCTGCCACAGTTCAAGCAGTACCAGCACTTCAGGTGAATATCATTTTCATTGCATTGTATGAGGTTATTCTTCTTATCTAAACTTTGGAGGTGAATTGACATTGTGCAAGGTTGTAATGTCTTCAGTTTTTTGTGTGGTTATTTCGTTTTTTTACAGCTTCGATGCTCTGGAGCCTGGTGTTGTTGTCGCCAAGAGGCGTTAGGACCAGGTGTCAGCTGCTGCACAACGCTGACATCCTTCCTCCCATAGATGGGTCTGCCTGTACAAGAACCACCTGGACTGGACACAGCTAGACAAACTGATCTTTTTGAGATCATCAGGGAGTTTTGCGACGAAGAGGCTATGGACATCACATGCCCTGCACCAAAGTCAAGAGCAGGACAGAAACAGGCTCTCCTAATATAGATTCCCTTGTTCATGCGTGGTTCGGACGGACCAGTCATCAGCACTATCTGCAGTGCCTCTATTCAAATTACTCTCTCCTAGCATAAGCTACTATATATTTTTCCTAGTTGCTGCTACTATATATTTTTTTGATTGTATGCATCGTATTGATTGTATTTATAAAGCTACCTCGCCTATCAATGATATCGTTATTGATATTGTTCTTGTACATACTGTATATTTTATTAATATTGACACTATCTATTTCTGATATTGCAACTATGTAAGTAACCATATTGCTACAATGCAAGTAAACATTTGGCTGTACTGTTTACATCTTCTGTAGAGACCCATCCACTTAGCAAGATGTGGCCAGTGGTGTAAAGTACCTAAGTAAAAATAATTTAAAGTACTACTTAAGTATTTTTTGTTGGGTATCTGTACTTTACTTTACTATTTTTATTTTTGGCAATTTTTACTTTTACTTCCCTACATTCTGAAAAAAAATAATGTACTTTTTTTACTCCATACATTTTCCCTGACACCCAAAAGTACTTCTTACCTTTTGACAGGAAAATTGTCCAATTCACAGACTTATCAAATGAACGTCCTTGGTCATCCCTACTGCATCTGATCTGGCAGACTCAAACACAAATGAGAAACGACAGTCCATTACTTTAAGACATGACGGTCAGTCAATACGAAACATTTCTTCAAGTGCAATCGCAAAAACCATCAAGTGCTATGATGAAACTGTCTCTTATGAAGACCACCACAGGAAAATAAGTTACTTCTGCTGCAGAGGATAAGTTCATTAGAGTTACCAGCCTCAGAAATTGCAGCCCAAATAAATGCTTCACAGAGTTCAAGTAACAGACACATCTCAACATCAACTGTTCAGAGGAGACTGCTTGAATCAGGCCTTCATGGTCGAATTGCAGCAAAGAAACCACTACTAAAGGACACCAATAATAATAAGATACTTGCTTGGGCCAAGCAACACGAGCAATGGACATTAGACTGACGGAAATCTGTCCTTTGGTCTGATGAGTCCAAATTTGAGATTTCTGATTTCAACCGCCGTGTCTTTGTGAGACGCAGAGTAGGTGAACGGATGATATCCGCATGTGTGGTTCCCACCATGAAGCATGGAGGAGGAGGTGTGGTGGTGTTTTGCAGGTGACGCTGTCAGTGATTTATTTTGATTTCACAGCACACTTAACCAGCATGCTACCACTCCTTTAAGACTATTGGAAAATAATTCCAGGTGAAGCTGATTGAGAGAATGCCAAAAGTGTGCAAAGCTGTCATCAAGGCAAAGGGTGGCTACTTTGAAGAATCTAAAATCTAAAATATATTTTGATTTGTTTAACACTGTTAACACTGTGTGCTCCTTTCATCGTTTTGATGTCTTCACTATTATTCTACAATGTAGAAAACAGTAAAAATAAAGAAAAACCTGTGAATGGGTGGGTGTGTCCAAAAATTTTACTGGTACCTTATGATTTCAGAACTGTTTTGTTTTCTTAAACAGTCTACGTTTCTTGTTTTTCTCTTATTGTTTAGTTGTCTGCTTCTTGTTACTTTTTTTGTTAGCGCTAACTCTGACCTCAAAGTAGCCTACGGCTTTGTTTACTTATATAATGTCAGATACACACTGTACGCTCTAATAATTTGATGTACATTACATTGATGGCCGAGTGTCTGCGGGTTTTCGCTCCGCACTTGTACTTTCTTGATGAATTAAGGTCACTAATTAGTAAGGAACGCCTCTCAGCCCCACCAATATGTCATCTGCATGACATATTGGTGGACTCTATGGGCTTTCAGCTTGTTTGAATAATTGTTTATAAATGCACTTAAAATGGTTCATAAGACAACCTCTTATTTCATCACGTAACTTTGCATGGGTTTTGCGGTTGAAGAACATTCTTACTTTTCGATGGGATGCATTGGTGCACTTATTTCAGGGTATCAATAACCAAGGGTATTATGTGAGACACACCCAGCATGTTAATGTTAGCTAGCTACTTGTGTCAAAACACCTATGAGTAGTTCCTTTTGAATGTAAATACTAGCTAGCTTATTAGTGTTAGCAAGCACCATTATTAGTATAATGCTAGCTGGATAACACAACAACTATGTAGCTCGGCCTAGCTATAGTCCTAAACCCTAAATTATAGAAATCATGATAATGTCACACCCTGATCTGTTTCACCTGTCTTTGTGCTTGTGTCCACCCCCTCCAGGTGTCGCCCATCTTCCTCATTATCACCAGTGCATTTCAAATCAAATCAAATCAAAGTGTATTTGTCACGTGCGCCGAATACAACAGGTGTAGACCTTACAGTGAAATGCTTACTTACAGGCTGTAACCAACAGTGCAAAAAAGGTATTAGGTGAACAATAGGTATGTAAAGAAATAAAAACAACAGTATAAAAGACAGTGTAAAAGAACAGTAGCAAGGCTATATACAGTAGCGAGGTATCGGGCTGATTGAGGTAGTATTGTCACGAGAATCATGTTCTCAATGTTCATAACCCAAATCAATTAAACTACTCAGTCTGCAACCCAGTTTTTGTAAGATACTMGTAGAATGAAACAGACAGAGGCCCCAGCTATGATAGTCAAAATGTTTATTCACAGGCGCGCTAGTTAGTTGTACAAAACCATTCATTTTATACTGGCTTCTTACGCACATACTTTCACACACAAACATTAGGTATCCTACGCACACACTGTTCCACTACCCAGCCGACAAAGATTAGGGACCGTGAGAAGCACTCCCTGTCCTTTCCCAAATCTCTCAGTGGCCCCTAGCCAAGGTTGGCACCGAATCTTGCTCAGACAGTCTGTGTTTAAAGTAGCACTTTAGAGACATATTTATATTGTTCAACCCTAATTCTGACTAAAACTACACACATCATTTATTATAATTTTACTGACTGACTAAGACTACACACACATAATAATTTGATGATTCTAATGTATTTCATTGATGATTCTAATCAATTACATACAATTATATAGTTTCAGTGTGAAATATTCTAATCATATATTTAAACATATAAATTCCATCCACAAGTATGTACATGTAGATATGGTTAAAGTGACTATGCATATATGATGAACAGAGAGTAGCAGTAGCGTAAAAGAGGGGTTGGCAGGCGGTGGGTGGCGAGACACAATACAGATAGCCCGGTTAGCCAATGTGCGGAGGCACTGGTTGGTCATGCCAATTGGGTAGTATGTACATGCATGTATCGTTAAAGTGACTATGTATATAGATAAACAGAGAGTAGCAGCAGTGTAAAAGAGGTCGTGGCGGGGGGGGGGGGGGACACAATGCAAATAGTCCGAGTAGCCATTTGATTACCTGTTCAGGAGTCTTATGGCTTGGGGGAAAAAACTGTTGAGAATACTTTTTGTCCTAGACTTGGCACTCCGGTACTGCTTGCCATGCGGTAGTAGAGAGAACAGTCTATGACTGGGGTGGCTGGGGTCTTTGACAATTTTTAGGGCCTTCCTCTGACACTGCCTGGTGTATAGGTCCTGGATGGCAGGCAGCTTAGCCCCAGTGATGTACTGGGCCGTACGCACTACTCTCCGTAGTGCCTTGCGATCGGAGGCCGAGCAATTACCGTACCAGGCAGTGAGGCAACCAGTCAGGATGCTCTTGATGTTGCAGCTGTAGAACCTTTTGAGGATCTGAAGACCCATGCCAAATCTTTTTAGTTTCCTGAGGGGGAATAGGCTTTGTCGTGCCCTCTTCACGACTGTCTTAGTGTGTTTGGACCATTCTAGTTTGTTGGTGGTATGGACACCAAGGAACTTGAAGCTCTCCACCTGCTCCACTACAGCCCCGTCGATGAGAATGGGGGCATGCTCGGTCCTCATTTTCCTGTAGTCCACAATCATCTCCTTAGTTTTGGTCACGTTGAGGGATAGGTTGTTATTCTGGCACCACCCGGCCAGGTCTCTGACCTCCTCCCTATGGGCTGTCTCGTCGTTGTCGGTGATCAGGCCTACCACTGTTGTGTCGTCTGCAAACTTAATGATGGTGTTGTAGTCATGCCTGGCCATGCAGTCGAGGAGAGGGGACTGAGCACGCACCCCTGAGGGGCTCCAGTGTTGAGGATCAGCTTGGCAGATGTGTTGCTGCCTACCCTCACCACCTGGGGGTGGCCCATCAGGAAGTCCAGGACCCAGTTGCAGAGGGAGGTGTCTAATCCCAGGATCCTTAGCTTAGTGATGAGCTTTGAGGGTACTATGGTGTTGAACGCTGACCTGTAGGCAATGAATAGCATTCTCACATAGGTGTTCCTTTTGTCCAGGTGGGAAAGGGCAGTGTGGAGTGCAATAGAGATTGCATCATCTGTGGATCTGTTTGGGCGGTATGCAAATTAGAGTGGGTCTAGGGTTTCTGGGATAATGGTGTTGATGTGAGCAATTACCAGCCTTTCAAAGCACTTAATGGCTTAAAGCACTTTTTTCCCTCTGGTTGCACATTTAACATGTTGATAGAAATTAGGTGGAACTGATTTAAGTTTCCCTGCATTAAAGTCTCCGGCCACTAGGAGCGCCGCCTCTGGGTGAGTGGTTTCTTGTTTGCTTATTTCCTTATACAGTTGACTGAGTGCGGTCTTAGTGCCAACATCTGTCTGTGGTGGTAAATAAACAGCCACAAAAAGTATAGCTGAAAACTCTCTAGGCAAGTAGTGTTGACTGCAATTTATCACAAGATACTCTACTTCAGGCAAGCAAAATCTAGAGACTTCCTTAGATTTCGTGCACCAACTGTTGTTTACAAATATGCACAGACCGCCCCCCCTCGTCTTACTGGAGTGTGCTGTTCTATCTTGCCGGTGCAGCGCTAGCTGAATATCCATGTCATCATTCATCCACGATTCCGTGAAACATAGGATATTACAGTTTTTGATGTCCCGTTGGTAGGATATTCGTGATTGTACCTCGTCTAATTTATTGTCTAATGATTGCACGTTGGCGAGTAATATTGACGGTAACGGCAGCTTTCCCACTCGCCTTCTGCGGATCCTCATGAGTTATCCCGCTCTGTGTCCTCTGTACCTGCGTCTCTTCCTCTTGCAAATAACTGGGATGTTGGCCTTGTCGTGTGTTCGGAGAATGTCCTGTGCGTCCTGCTTGTTCAAGAAAAAAGTATTTGTCTAATCCTAATCTAACACATAATAGCACAATTGGTTGGGCGCCCGTAAGACTGCTGCCATTTCTTCTGGCGCCATTTTTATACCTGTGTACTCTGTTTGTCTGTTGCCAGTTTCTTCTTGTCAGGTCTTACCAGCGTGTTTTCCCATCTCCTTGCTTTCTCAAATTCTGTTTACGAGTTTCCCCGGTTCTGACCATTCTGCCTGCCTTTCTGTACCTGCCTGACTCTGACCTGTTTACGAACCTCTACCTGTCCTGACCCAGAGCCTGCATGCTGTTCTTTAATTTATTGACTCTACCCTGGATTACGGACCTCTGCCTGCCTTTGACCTGTCTTTTGCCTGCCCCCTGTTCGGGTCAATAAACATCTGTGACTCCAGCTGTCTGCATCTGCAGCCTGAGTTCTGATAGATAATGATGATAGCAGAGATATTGGAAGAAGGATTCTATACCGTCTCTGATGATAGCTATCTATCTAGCTTAGCTAGTAGTCTAATTGTAGAGTGTTTTTTATTTTTTTATTTTACCGTTATTTTACCAGGTAAGTTGACTGAGAACACGTTCTCATTTGCAGCAACGACCTGGGGAATAGTTACAGGGGAGAGGAGGGGGATGAATGAGCCAATTGTAAACTGGGGATTATTAGGTGACCGTGATGGTTGAGGGCCAGATTGGGAATTTAGCCAGGACACCGGGGTGAACACCCCTACTCTTACGATAAGTGCCATGGGATCTTTAATGACCTCAGAGAGTCAGGACACCCGTTTAACGTCCCATCCGAAAGACGGCACCCTACACAGAGCAGTGTCCCCAATCACTGCCCTGGGGCATTGGGATCTTTGTTTAGACCAGAGGAAAGAGTGCCTCCTACTGGCCCTCCAACACCACTTCCAGCAGCACCTGGTCTCCCATCCAGGGACTGACCAGGACCAACCCTGCTTAGCTTCAGAAGCAAGCCAGCAGTGGTATGCAGGGTGGTATGCTGCTGGCCTGTGCTAAATTGTTACAAATATTTCTTCGCCATCACAGTTTCCCAAAAGGTCTTGTGACGTGGTGAGGTTGAACCCAGGTGCAGAGAAGAGACATGACGAGGAATCAGTGGTTAAGGATAAACATAAATACTTTACTGATTAACAGTAGCCACAGGATCACAGTACACTGGGAAAACCCCCCCACTATGTCGCGAAAACTCACTCAGGAAACAAACACACACGGTAAACAAGTCAAGCTTCTGCAAAGGAAACCAGAAAACACACCTCTTTTAAAAGGGAAATCATAATGAGTAATAGGACACACCTATTGTGTGTATTGTATTGAGTGTCATTAATGTCTCTGCCGCCCTCTGGTGACAGGTGGAACCATGACATGTCTTAGACCGCTTACAAGAAAGAAACGTAAATGTAAGTCACAGACGTTGTTGATTTCCATTGTTACTTGCAATGTTTAAAAGGGGAGAAAAAGAGAATCCCGTTTTGCTGCAGATTTGAGTCACCACTAAAATAGATATTTTCTTATTGAGTAGGCCTGTATATCTGCTTATTCTAATTAATCAAATTATTAATCCAACAACACAGATCCTAATTATTTTGTAAGAAATATAAGGTATTTTTTACTGTAGAAGCTCATCTTTTGATTGTTTTCACTTGGTAATGAGTAGTAAGTAAGTATATGGTAATTGCTAATAGGTAAGTATATACAGCATGTAGGTGATGTACTATGTAGGTACACAATCATTACAAGTACCCATAAAGATACACTTAATTTTAACTAGCTACTAAATCCTGTGTAACACCTAGTAATTACATTTTACTTAGGCAGATATGACATGTACTCTGTGGTGAACTAGTGTGTCTATCCTCCCACTTGGATGGTGCTTCCAGAAGCTTTCAAATGAAGGCCAGGCTGTTAGGATGGGTAATGTGCTTTATAAGTACACATTCATTACAAGTAAGTACCTTTCAAGATACACAATATTTAGCTAGTTAAAATTAAGTGTAACACCTACACAAAAAATTGTCTTTAGATCAACTTCATTACATTTTGGAAAATAGTTATTATACCTAACGGAAACAGCCTATTTTCACATTAAATTATTATTACAGATTCAAACAGTACTGAATTTAGAAATAATCATTCAAAATGATTATGTCAAATTGACTAAATGCATTCATGTTTATCAGACAACTGAATCAAATACCTCCAAAATGAATAAATCATGTCAGTTCTAGTTGTTTGATTTATGTCTGTCCAACTCAATCTGCTTACGTAAATCATAAATGACTTTTGTTTCTAATCTCTGGATGATTTCTTTTGGTATGTTGTCTGGGAATTTACGAATAAAGAATCAGCAAAAGGACACATTTGTGACTCACCACCTGGATTTGATTTTATGTAGCAAAATTTGAAATCGTTTTTTTAACATTGATATAAAGTAGAGACTCAGAGCTACAAAATGGTATATCATAAACTGCTTTTTTGAGGAACAATGGGAAAGTAATTCTGCTTTGAAAGTTGATAAACTTGTAAACTCACTTTTGAGAAAAGAGCCTTCGAATGTTTTGGTCCCTACTGGAGACCAATTCAGCATGATTTACACCCTCTTAAGCCAGCCCCACCCATCCCTTTAAGGATTCACATGTGATGTCATGTGCTAAACAGTGAGTAGTGTAGTAAAGATTGAGACTAAAATTGCTAGTAGCCTACAATAAGGAAAAATTCCAGGTAAACAGAAAGTGTCCAGATAAAAATATTTATAAATATTAGATGACGCTTATCCAGACACACTTGTCTAAATTGATGGGTCATGTGAAAGAAATGCTATAACCCCCAGCCACATCCAGTGATGGAAAAAGTACTAAATTGTCATACTTGAGTAAATGTAAAGACACCTTAATAGAAAATGACTGAAGTAAAAGTAAAAGTCATCCAGTAAAATACTACTTTAGTAAAAATCTTATAGTATTTGGTMTAAAAAATCCATAAGCATCAAAATTGCTATAATGTACTTAAGTATCAAAAGTAAAAGTATACATAATTTTAAATTCCTTAAATTAAACCAGATGGCCCAATTTAGATTTTTTTTATTATTGACGGATAGAATGTTTTATTGACGGATAGAATGATGGAATAAAAAGTACATTATTTTCTTTCGGAATGTAGTGAAGTCAAAGTTGCCAAAAATATAAATAGTGAAGTAATGTACAGATACCATAATAGTACTTACGTAGTATTTTAAAGTATTTTTTATTATTTTACACCACTGCCCAAATGTCTTCAAACTAGTACATTAGCATACTGTATGTACTGTTACACACGCACTTGTCACATAGTATTCCATTCATAAGTTAAGGCCATGCAACCTGAGTTGTGGTAGTATTTTTGTGGTTGTGGTATGTCACAAAATCATGTTACACCTCAATATTCATTTTATATATCAATATTTTGCTAAGTCTTGCTAAGTGGATGGGTCTCTACAGAAGGTGTAAACGGTACAGCCAAGTGGTTACTTGCATAGTAGCAATATCAGAAATAGATCATGTCAATATAAATAAAATAATATACAGTATGTACACAAACAATATCAATAACGATAGTAATAGACAAGGTAGTTATTTGCATACAAATAGGGGTAAAGTGGCTGAGCAGCAGGATAAAAAAAATAGGAGCAGCAATGTATGGCGTGTGTGTTAGGAGAGAGTCATTTGAATGGAGGCACTGCAGATAGTACTCGCCCCCAGTGATGAACTGGTCTGTCCGAACCACGTATGAACAAGATCATCTATATTCGGAGAGGCTGTTTCTGTCCTGGCCTTGACTTTGGTGCAGGGCATGTGATGTCCATAGCCTCTTCGTCGCAAAACTCCCTAATCTTCTCAAAAAGATCAGTTTGTCTAGCTGTGTCCAGTCCAGGTGGTTCTTGTACAGGCAGACCATCTATGGGAGGAAGGATGTCAGCGTTGTGCAGCAGGTGAAACCTGGTCCTGACGGAGTCCGAACGCTCCTTGGTGACAACAACACCAGGCTCCAGAGCATCGAAGCTGTAAAAAAAGGAAATAACAACAAAAAATTTAGAAGACATTACAACCTTGCACAATGTCAATTCACCTCCAAAGTTTAGATAAGAAGAATAACCTCATACAATGCAATGAAAATGATATTCACCTGAAGTGCTGGTACTGCTTGATCTGTGGCAACGGCCTGAAGTACAGAGTCAGGTGTTGTTGCCATCCATAGCTTTCCACCAGCACCGTACCATCCTCCAGTCCAACCAGCTGTGGGATGTTGACCCTGTCACAGTGCTGTCCTTCACATGATGACAGCGCTGCTGCCTTTGCTGGATGACATGCCTTCATCAATCAAGTAGTTGACTTGTTGTGGTATTCCTTCACAGCAGACACCAAACAAGTCACACTTGCAAGGAGTTAAAAAGTAGTCGGGACCTGGCTGCATAGGTTCAGAAGGATAGTGCACCTGCAAGCAACAAAATAACATTAAGATAAATTACAATTAATTGTCTCACCCCTGTCAATCTGTCTTTACACAGCTCAGTGAAAGGTATTTGCCTGCCTCCCATATATATATATATATATTTTTTTTTGTGTATACTCATCTATGTCCTTAATCAGTATAAAGGAGGAAATGTTGCTTACTTGTTGAGCAAAATCAAAGCTGTAATGCATCCTGATGTCTTTGCTTGCTGGTTCAGTAGGGGCCCCCAGAGACAACTGCAGATCTTGACAGGTGGTTTTACAGTCAGCTCTTGCTTCTTCAGCTTGGCTGCCTTAACTGCTTCTGGCAGATTGGCATATCTGAAAACCAGATTTTTCCTCTGGCACTGCCAGCACAGGTCTATCCTGGGATGAGTGCTTGAGATGTGTGGCAGTAATTTGCTCCACAGATTCCTGAAGGAAGACTTCATGTACCTCTGGAAAATGCAGAGATAATGTGAGATCAATAAAAGTAGTGCCAATCCTGTTGGAGGTCAATTAAATAATCAAAACATGGTTATGCTTTACATACCAAGTGTTGTCATCGATTCCTTGTAGAGACGTCACACTGATGCTTTTGTCACATAGGACGGCAGCAGCTTTCCACCAAAGTGTTTGTGTTCTGGGTGGCGTCCTGGTAACACTATTGCATTATCCTCTGCGTAGTTGTTGATGAAGTTCACCACTCGCTGCAAGTCCTCATACTTCAGGTGGAACCTGTACTTGCTTGGGCCAGCTCTCTTTTTGATGGGAGGCATAAGATCATTCTCCTTGTATGACTGGTGGAGGACAGACAGACGTGTTCTACTGATGCTGAAAGACAAATTACAGGTACAAATATTTTAGCATTATTATACAATAGATGCGAAATGGCATTCTGAGATAACATCACTACACACAGTTCATACACGTAATGTTAGCTAGCAAGCCAGCCATCGAACTTCAGCTGGCTAGCTAACAGCACGCTTTAACTAGCAATACAATATTAGCAACATTAGCAATAACCCTAGCCCTAACCCTAAAGTTAGCCAAATAGGTTCAATGTTAGCTAGTTAGCAAAGGGTTTCATTTTATAGACACAAGATGCTACACCATAGACCAATCCAAACTCATCTCTCGGCATGTGCAGCCCACTCATTATCTCAGCCAGTCATGGCTAGCGGGAAGGTTGCTGACTTTTTCTGTGGCTAAACCAACTAGGCTCGTAATTTAACAATTGTATTTGTATTTACAGATGGTATACACGTTTGTTATTAAGGCACATGAAAGTTCACATTTCTGCCAAAAACAACAAATTTTGTTCAAACGGCAATCCTGTGAAGTCGTGACTTGTGACATACGCCTAGTTTCCTGAATCGGGTCACATTTATGTAGCAAAAT
Organism: Salvelinus sp. IW2-2015; assembly: GCF_002910315.2. Classification (NCBI taxonomy): domain Eukaryota; kingdom Metazoa; phylum Chordata; class Actinopteri; order Salmoniformes; family Salmonidae; genus Salvelinus; species Salvelinus sp. IW2-2015. Next base: position 2,630,935 of record NC_036851.1, on the reverse strand, counting down.
TAAGGTTGTATTTTTAAATCAAATTCATTTCACAATGCATAAAATGAAAATGCATAAAACGGTACAACAATCAAAGGCTTCTAGCAACAGGGAGAGTGAACAAGTGCACACTTCTGGGAGTTAAGGGTGGAGACGCCCAGCTCTCTTAATTATACAAAATGTGCGCTTTGATAAATGCAAGTAGGTCACATGGGGAGAGCTTTATTTGTAGTGTCTGTTCATCTTGCAGAACTGTTTCGTTTTCTCCTCGTTGTTATTTTGTGTAGTGTTCAGTTTTTAAATTAAATTATGACGATCACCAGACGAGAATCGTTACAACAGTGTTATGACCATATTATGACACTGGTTGTCAAGTAAAGTGTTACTGGTCGCTCCTATAGAATTCTATAATTCTATTCTTCCATTCCCACTAAGGCCAACTTTGAAAGGTTGATATCCCAGGTTCATATGTAACGAAAGTCGTCGGGAGAAGGAGAGGAGGACCAAAGTGCAGCGTGGTACGTATCCATAACTTTTAATCAAGATGAATACACGAACAAAAACAACAAAACGACCAACGAACAGTTCTGACAGGTGCAACAAACACTAAACAGAAAATAACCACCCACAAACAAAAGTGGGAAAACAGGCTACCTAAGTATGGCTCTCAATCAGAGACAACGATAGACAGCTGCCTCTGATTGAGAACCATACCAGGCCAAACACATAGAAATAGAAAACCTAGACCTACAACATAGAATACCCACCCACATCACACCCTGACCAAAGTAAAAATAGAAACATACAAAGCAATCTAAGGTCAGGGCGTGACATTATATGTGCTACAGCAAGAAACACTTACCTTGAAGAAAGCCCCCAACTTAAAGAAATAAAAAGTGCCTTTCTTCTGGAACCAAGTTACATGTTCCTCAGTACACAAACACACACACAACAAAAAAAGAGCCATACCTTGCGGTGCTGGGCCCAGTCAGGTCTTTGACACATTCACCCACTCCCCCACTGAAAGATCAGCCACACAATATTGCCACCATTGTAACAGGTTGTAATCAAGTCCTGGTCTACAGCATGGGAACAGAAGAGGAATATCTAATGCAGTAGTCTCAGGTTGGACTACTCCAAATCATCTTGGTTCTGACACACACACACACACGCACACGCACACACAAACGCAAGCTTTGCAGGTCCATTAACCCATTTAATTACCTCTCACACCCTACAGTAACCTATGGATCATGAGAACACCTCCATAAATCAGCAGAAATAATCAATTTATTGACACTTTATGCACTGTCCTGTAATACTTAGTTTGAAGTGAGACACCTTTGGTCATTCATAACACATCCTTAGAGACTCTATCCTATAACGCTGTACTTCATTTAAAGTCAGACCCCTTTGGTCATTTATAACACATACATAAATGCCTTGTATCATATGACGCTGTACTTACTATAAAGTCAAACCCCTTTGGTCATTCGTAACGCATGATGATGGAAACACAAATGTATTAACCCTTAGGGAATTATCACTCACAGCTAAAATAAATAAAGACATGTTTAAACCAAACATTTTCCTTTATTTGTACATTTTTTAAAACAATACAAATATATGAAGTTTCAATAAGTCCAGCAATGCAATTACATTAAACATTACACAGGGCTGTGAATAGTGTAGCTTGTCCGTGAACTGGCGGACTAATGGTTCTTGCCTCTCTTCCTACTCGAGGTACTGCATATTGGTTACAACTTTAATAGTAACAAATAAAGTTAGCAGGTCTGTTAGGAAACGCCTTTGTCACACCATCTGGATGTGCTGCGCCAGAAACTCTAAATGGGAAGATGGGAAACTCCATTCAATTTGTTTTATTATATTCCTCTTTCACTTACAAATCTCATGACGAGTTTATGAGACATGGTTGTATCTAGGGGATTTGTATTTTGCTGAGCCTGCTAGCTAGCTACATTTCTTCTATCTGGCAACTGCTGTGAAGTCACAGAAAATATTTGAAGTAACGATTGAGGTAGCTACAGTATGTAATCTAACTCAACACTTTACTACAAACTAATTTAAATTAGTTTGAAGTAAACAAGTGGGACATTTGATTTGTGAACTCATCACATGATCAGCGTCTCGACAGAAACACTAAAAAAGTACTTCCGGGTCATGGAATTAAAAGTTAAAATAAAAGCCCCCCACGTAATAGTAGAAAAGTGTCAATAACCATTCATTATATATAAAAAATGATTGTCTAAACATTAACAATGGTTCATATTTGTTCATTTTTAAGTGACATTTGCATTAAATTTGTATTATAAAACCTAGTCCAGGGTCAAATAAATGCCCCCAATGTGAATCACTGTATATGGAATACATATTGGCTTAGAGCAATAACTATTTTGGGTGCCACAGTAAAAGTATTGTAGGGAAGCCTCCGAGTGGTGCAGCGGTCTAAGGCACTGCATCGCAGTGCTTGAGGCGTCACTACAGAATCATGTAGTAACCAAAAAAGTTACAAAGCAATCAAAATTGATTTTAGATTCTTCAAAGACAGCTTTGTAAAATCTTGGCATTCTCTCAACCAGTTTCATGAGGAATGCTTTTACAACAGTATTGAAGGAGTTCCAACATATGCTGAGCACTTGTTGGCTGCTTTTCCTTCACTCTGCAGTACAATTCATCCCAAACCATCTCAATTGGGTTGAGGTCGGGTGATTGTGGAGGCCAGGTCATCTGATGCAGCACTCCATCACTCTCCTTCTTGGTCAAATAGTCCTTACACAGCCTGGAGGTGTGTTGGGTCATTGTCCTGTTAAAAAACAAATGATAGTCCCACTAAGCGCAAACCAGATGGGATGGTGTATCGCTTCAGAATGCTGTGTTAGCCATGCTGTTTAAGTGTACCTTGTATTCTAAATAAATCACAGACAGTGTCACCAGCAAAGCACCCCCACACCATCATACCTCCTCCTCCATGCTTCACGGTGGGAACCGCACATGAGGAGATCATCCATTCACCKACTCTGCTTCTCACAAAGACACGGCGGCTGGAACAAAAAATCCCAAATTTGGATTCCTCAGACCAAAGGACAGATTTCCACCAGTCTAATGTTCATTGCTCATGTTTATTGGCCCAAGCATGTCTCTGCTTCTTATTGATGTCCTTTAGTAGTGGTTTCATTGCAGAAATTCAGCCATGGCCTGATTCACACAGTCTCCTCTGAACAGTTGATGCTGAGATGTGTCTGTTACTTGAATTCTGTGAAGCATTTATATGGACTGCAAACTGAGGTGCAGTTAACTCTAATGAATTTATCCTCTGCAGTAGAGGTAACTCTAGGTCTTCCTTTCCTGTGGCGGTCCTCATGAGAGCCAGTTTCATCATAGCTGTCACGCCCTGACCTTAGAGAGCTTTTTATGTCTCTATTTTGGTTTGGTCCGGGTGTGATTTGGGTGGGCATTCTATGTTCTTTGTATTTCTTTGTTTTGGCCGGGTATGGTTCTCAATCAGGGACAGCTGTCTATCGTTGTCTCTGATTGGGAACCATACTTAGGTAGCTTTTTCCCACATGGTTTTTGTGGGTAGTTATTTTCTGTTTAGTGTTTTGTACCTGACAGGACTGTTTCGGTTTCGGTTATTCTCTTTGTTATGTTGTTAATAGTGTTCAGTTTCAATAAAAAGCATGAACACTTACCACGCTGCGCTTTGGTCCGATTCCTGTTCTTCAGACGACGAAAACCYTTACAATAGCACTTTGTATAACACTTTTTTGGTTACTTCATGATTCCATATGTGTTATTTCATAGTTTTCATATCTTCACTATTATTCTACAATGTTTTAAATAGTCAAAATAAAGAAAAACCATTGAATGAGTAGATGTGTCTAAACTTTGGACTGGTACTGTATTCACAATTAACTATAATCCCAACTCTTAATGTTACTACCCTGCATGAATCTGCAGGTAGCTAACCATCCAGGTTCGATGTTAGCTAGATAGCTAACATTAGGCTATAACTAGCAATGCAAATGGCTCTCAGATACAAATAATATTACTACACAGATCATACACGTAACGTTAGCTATCGAGCCAGCCAGTTAATGTTAGCTAGCTTAGCTAACGGTACACTTTAACTTGCAATGAAAACGACTTTCTGACAAAATTACATATTTTGATCAAATAAAATAACATTTACGTTCAAATGCCTCTCCTGTCAAGTAGTGACGCATGATATACTCCTAGTTTCCTGAAACGAGTCACATATTGACTATGCACCCAAGAGGGAAAGAGGTTGCCCATCCCAGAAATGTTTTAGTGAAATATAATATAATATATAACATTTTGCAGACGTTTTTATCCAATGTGACATACAGTCGTGCGTGAATATAGTTTTACGTATGGGGGGTCCAGGGAATCAAACCCAATATCCTAGCGTTGCAATGCTCTACCAAGATGCATGACAGGGTTACAAATGCTTTGTGAAGCCTCAATTTATAAGGCCTTTATTAAGTGGTGCTTAWACCACCCTTTATAAAGCACACGTTTATGTCATATTTGACATTGTGGGTTATGTCACATTTGACATTGGTGGTTATGTCACACAGTTATGTCACATTTATGAACCTTTTATAACGCATGACATATGGTTATAGATTATTTGTAACACCTTTAAAGCTGCACGTCATTTTAAGCGGGACCAAAATCACCATAGGCCTCATGGTCAAATCCCTGAGCAGTTTCCTTCCTCTCCGGCAACTGAGTTAGGAAGGACACCTGTATATTTGTAGTTACTGGGTGTATTAATACACCGTCCAAAGCCTATGTCCCTTGCTTGTGTTTCTTGGCCCAAGCAAGTCTCTTKTTATTATTGGTGTCCTTTAGTAGTGGTTTCTTTGCAGCAATTCGACCATGAAGGCCTGATTCACACAATCCCCTCTGAACAGTTAATGTTGAGATGTGTCCYTTACCTGAACTCTGTGAAGCATTTATTTGGGCTGCAATTTCTGAGGCTGGTAACTAATGAATTCATCCTCTGCAGCAGAGGGAACTATGGGTCTTCCTTTCCTGTGGCGTTCCTCATGAGAGCCAGTTTTATCATAACACTTGCACTTGAAGAAACTCCAGATTAACTGACCTTCATGTCTTGAAGTAATGATGGACTGTCGTTTCTCTTTTCTTATTTGAGCTGTTCTTGCCATAATATGGACTTTGTCTTTTACCAAATAGGGCTATCTTCTGTATACCACCCCTACCTTCTCACAACACAACTAATTGGCTGAAACGCATTAAGAAGGAAAGAAATTAGACAAATTAACTTTTAACAAGGCACACCTGTTAATTGAAATGCATTCCAGGTGACAACCTCATGAAGCTGGTTGAGAGAATGCCAACAGTGTGCAAAGCTGTTATCAAGGCAAAGAGTGGCTATTTTGAAGGATCTCAAATATAAAATATATTTTGATTGTTTAACACTTTTTTGGTTACTACATGATTCCATATGTGTTATTTAATTATTTTGATGTGTAAAGGTTCCGCACTGGCGGCAGAGAAGTCAGACGCAGGAGAGCAAAAACTGTGGTTCCCACGGCTCAGTTTAATAATAAAAACCCACCGGATACAGAACAATAAGAAATGGGTACATAACCCGACGCACACCAGAACATAACATGCACAAGCACTTACAAATAAACAATACCGGACAAGGACATGTGGGGAACAGAGGGTTAAATACACAACATGTAATTGATGGGATTGAAACCAGGTGTGTGGGAAGACAAGACAAAACAAATGGAAAATGAAAGGTGGATCGGCGATGGCTAGAAGACCGGTGACGTCGACCGCCGAACGTCGCCCGAACAAGGAGAGGGACCAACTTCGGAGGAAGTCTTCGGCTCCATAATTTTGAGTAATTGAGTGATTTTTTAAAATTTAAAAGTCAAATGACAGCATACCCTGTTTCCGGTGTCTGGTTGAATTCGGCAACATATTCATTCAGCAAGTGAATTTTGCGATGTTGACAGATATTATTGTTTGAAAAACAAGGCTGTTCCTGGCCGCTATAGTAATTTAAAGAAAGGCTGTTGARGGCCTCTGTGTGTTCTAAAGGAGTAATTTCAACAATAACAAAAATTACAAACAAAATTGCACTTTGACATTATAGGGTGTTGTGTGTACATAAGTGACACAAAAATCTCAATTTAATATATTTATATTCGAGCTGTAACAAAACAAAATGTGGAAAAAGTAAAGGGGTGTGAATCGGTTCTGAAGGCAGTGTAAACGTTTGAAGTTAGGATAACCTGAACATGTTAGTTAGTTAGTTTGGTGTCTGTCTCTAGCTTGAACGGTTCAAGAGTTACTGTTGGTGGGTTATTTTATGCAAAGGTTATGTAAATGTATATAGTTATAATTTATGAAAGTTTTAAATAATCTGAAGCTAGGTTAGCCTTAACATGTATAAACTGGATTGGTGTCTATAGCTTAAAACGTTCAAGAGTTATTGTTGGTGTCACGTTGCATAAGGACGGGAGACAGGCGCAGGAATACGTAATCATTTTTTTTAACTCTCGACCCAAAACCACAGAGCGAGGTGTAAACCTCTAACACAATTCACGGGACGAGACCCGTAATAACAAGTGCACAAAAATACACATAGCACCAAAYACCGAATAAAACAGAGCACAAGTACTCACAAGACCAACGGACATACAGTGGTTCCTCCTTTAAAAGTTACGAGCTTACACTGCGTGACTTAGGGGTAGCCAGCATCACGACTTCATTGCTCCAGACCACCACAAGGGGGAGTTAGAGCACTCATTATGCATTTGGGTCCCAAAGTTTTTATATGACCAATCATATCGAGTGGTTCCAATGACGAATTTGACGCGAGCCACCCGTCCCTGGTGACTTTCTTCAGCAAAGATGGCTGACAAAACATTACGGTGGAAGCAAATGTAAGTAGTTATAATGTCATAACGAGTCAAGCAAAACATTTACAATTGAGAGGAATATGCTAGTTAATGAAGAAACAAACGTTTGTGCATATTTTTTGTGAGAAAGTAAATTTACGAAAATCGCGATTTAACAAGTTAGCTGACAAGCTAACATTAGCCAGCTAATGTACGCTAACCCCATTCCATACAAATGTGCGCAACCGCGACATTCAAACGAGGCTGCAAAGAAAACTAATGGGACTGTAGCGACTGTGTTGACATCAACATCTGGGGGTGTGAACTACATTTCTATTCAAGCGTTGATTGACATTGTAATGGCTCTATAGTATTGGAGAAAAGTTTTTAAAAACTGACCCCTCTGACGCTGTACGTTACATTGTGACATGTCATGGCGTAACGTACATCACGCATAAAGCAACTAATTCTGTCTTACAGCCGCTCTCCACCAGGTGTAGCACTTCTCTCATCGTTTAAAAACAAGAAAGGGACAGGGACAGGGTAAGGGGGGATACCTAGTAATTTTTTTGCGTCATCACTGCAAGCTATCATGACTCTCAAAAGCCGCTGTTTACTTCTGAAGATCACTTTAGCACCGCCCTAAAATCCCGATTCAAATTCCACACAAACCTTCAAATAGGTATGTAATGACACATTATATAAACTCTTTATAGTCTCTTATTTACATTTTAGAGGCGACAAGGTGATAAGTTGAACAGATCGAGTGAAAAAAAAAGTTTGCCCCACACGACATCTCTCCTTCTCACTATCACGCAGTAGGTTTAGCTTCCCCACCCGCCATTTAAAAAAAGATCTGACGGAGCTCATTGCCTTCTTGAATTATGCAGAGATGGGCATCATGAAGGTCTCATCATTGATTTTGTTGGAAAGGGGAGAAATTGTACTTTACAATGGTATTGATATTACAGTTGATCTGGAAGTATTACGTTTTTTGGGCGCWAAAATTAGGTCAATTGTACGGACCAGCGCGATGTACAAAAGTGAGTTAGTTCACGTTAGCTAGATAGTGTTATGACATGAGTATGAATTTGTCATTTTTAATTTGTAATGTTTTAGGGACTCCTGAGAAAACCAGCAAACCAGGCTGCCATCTTGTGAAACAGTGGATGTAGAGAATCTAACTAGCTAAAACATTTACTGCACATTGAATTTACAACTGTGTTAGCTTGCTTTGCTTATATTTGCCATGCAATACAGCTGAAGTAAGCTAGCTTTATTTATTTGCTTATTGTGTAGTGGAGGATAGAAATAACTGTATGCCTATGGATGTGTAGCTAGCTACAGTATGTAGCTGATCTGTGTATGAACCCTAAAACGTTTGGAATGAATATTAGTTCAGAACTTATTTATGAACCTCACCTATCATAGTTGTTGTATCGACTTCAAGTCTGACTGGCATTAGTGAAGCCTATGGATTGAGTTGAATATAATAACTTTATTGTGCCAAGGACGCAAGTCCTATATACACATGTACTGTAGTTATTACCACGCATGAGATCCCCCACATTGTAGCCTGTACATTGAATATATTCACTGATCATGTACTCTTTCTTGGCAAATAAAGGTGTGGTTCAGGTATGAATCTCTGTGAGACATTCTTTTTCAGTCATATCCAATACCAGGTGTATCAAACTCTATACTTTGAATGATGCTGTGTTTACATGTATGTATTACATTTATACACTTTAACAGTGTTTACCACTCCTGCTCCTGGGACATCAATGATTACACATTGTAACTATACAATAGACTAGAAACATGATTTAAGTAAAGGCTGATATGTAATTCAAGTATACAGAAATACACCTATGCATATCAAACTCCCTTCATCTGCATTAATCTGAGGACACAGGATAGGTGTAGTATTCCAATGAGATACTTAATTTCAACCAGTGGAGAATGTGAAACGCTTTACTGAAAGTTCATTATCCAGGTGCTTTAAATACATAATACATGCATTATACATATTATAATTGTAATATTATATTATGAAGACAAGTTCAATCTGTACTTCAATGAATAAAAAAAGAGGAAGAAAGAGGAGGTGGGGAGAGAGGGGTGGAAGACAGAAAATGAAAGAGGTAAAACAGAGGTGCAGGGAAGACAGTATATGATTCATGAATTACAGTGCTACCCTAATATTATCTCGCGTCATCACAATTACATAGTGTCTCTAGCTGTGTCTCCTAACCAGCCTTGGGCTCCCTGTCGGCCCGAAGGTTATCTTAAGAGCAGGTGAGGGGGCGATGACGGGACTGGCTTCCTCTCTCAGATCAAAACATACCTGCAGATGAGAGACAGATGGATAGAGAGAGAGCATGATTAAGCTTTGTTGTTTTTATTCTAACACAGTCAGTCATTATAATCATCAGGAGGTGAAATGCAAAACTGACCTTGGATCATTAACTCTGGGACTACTACATCACTGTCTGTATTTCAATGTAAAGCATCTCTTTAATAATACTTCCTGTATTATAAAAGTATAATGTCACTGATAACAACTCATGAAAACATTGGATAGATAGATACATGTGCAGCATGTGACAATAACAGGATCATATCAAGGATAGCGTCACAAATGAATGCATGAATACCACTTGAAGCTTTATGATGACTTGATCATTTGAATCAGCTTTGTAGTGCTAAGGCAAAAACAAAAATGTGCACCCCTTTGAGTTCCCAGGACTAGGACTGAGAAGCGCTGCTCTTCATTGGGACCTCTTAATCTGCAGACAGGCTTTCACAGCTCTCTGTATCTGAGGACAGAAAACCTAAAATGTTCCTGCTCCATCCAGAATAGCCTACTCTCTCACTTTGACAGCTGAGCCTGCTATCCTTTCACCCTCCTCCAAAAAATACAAATGTTTGCCATTATCAACAGTGGCACTGGGGCTAAAACAATATCCTACATAGTGTGGGAGGACTGCACCTAAAAAGGCTGGAGACTCATAACTAATCGAAGAGCACGCATGTATATGTCCTGAACAAAAGATGAGGAGTCAGTGGTAGGGTTCACTTGACATTGCAGCACAGCAAGATTCTCAGTAGACAGGGAGTATGGGATGTCAGGAACAATGACCCCATTGTCAGTGTTTCCAGATTCCAGATTATCCTCCACCTGCTGAATCTGGAATGCTCAAAATAAACAAATCTGTATTAGTGACGATACATTTGTCAGCAACAGGGGCTTGACAGTCCAGTGAAAATGGCTGAGTGTTTATGTAGTGTACATCTTAAAATTAGCAGCTGACATCTTAAGGGTTTTTTAATGAATGCGAGACAGGTTCCATGTACAACAAGACAGGCAGAGAGGAAGACAGAAAAAGAACACAGAACAATTTAATTACCTCTGGTTATGGACACTTTTGCCTGCAATAAAGCTTCCACTGCGTGTTCCTCGGACAGTGAACATACATCTGGAAATAACTACATTTTCGACCCCTTGATCAGCTCGCACTCTGAAAGTAAAGAAAATAGCTTATTTTCTGTAGATATTAACTATAACCGTTCAATCTAAAGCAGCAGATGTCATTTTCAGGATACGTCAATACAGCACAGAAAGCAATCTTATTGTCACGCCCTGACCTTAGTTATCTTTGTTTTCTTTATTATTTTGGTTAGGTCAGGGTGTGACAAGGGTGGTATGTGTGTTTTTGTCTGGTCTAGGGTTTTTGTATGTCTAGGTTGTGTGTGTAGTCTCGGCATAGTAGGTCTATGGTGGCCTGGATTGGTTCCCAATCAGAGGCAGCTGTTTATCGTTGTCTCTGATTGGGGATCCTATTTAGGTTGCCATTTTTCCAGTTTGGTTTGTGGGTGATTGTCTATGTTGATGTTGCATGTCTGCACTCGTTATCATTAGCGTCACGTTCGTTTGTTATTTTGTATAGTTTGTAATAGTTCTTTAGTTGTCATTAAATAAGATCTATTCACATCACGCTGCTCTTTGGTCTCCTCATTACGACGATCGTGACACTTACGAGGTTTGATGAGGAAGATGTCAAGGGTTTTTATACAGAAAGTAACTCCTCTCATGATTTTACAATATGCATAATACAAGTAATTATTACTTTCATTCTACTATATCAATATTTACCTTGAAGGCCATCCATTTCTGCCGACTCCATCCATAAAGTATCCAAAAGCAGTTGCTGCTTTGTTGTTGGCCGCAGTGTGCTGATAGAACTATACAAGAGATAGCCTACGCTTGACACCAGACGGGTAATTGTGGTTGTTCATTAGGTAATGGGAAATATGCAATATGCATACAAAATAATATACTTACCTTCCTTCAAAATCCATCTATACCGCCAAAAATGACAATGTTGTATCTTGGYAAAAAAGCATTGGAATTAAAAGTAAAATGTTTAACCTATGAACCGGCTTCGTTTTTTTATGTATTACCAGTTGATGAAGAACAACACCATACATCATTGAAAATTTGTCTATGAATAAGTAAGAATAACAAAAGTTAAAATAACTTCTTAGGTTTGATGGAGACATTATACATCTTAGTACCTTATTAATTTATGATTTGTATCAATGTGGACGAGAGACAGGGGAGCAGGAACAGAGTATTTTTGCCAAGCAATGCAACGAAGCTAGATCATTCTGGCAAATGATACCTGCACCATCTACACGCTGCAAAGACTCCCTAACTCATCACCATTGTACACGATGGCCCATTGCTTGGAGACTTCCTTTGACCATTCTAAGGCCTGCATGGGACATCGTTGCCTTAATGACCCTGACTTTCTGGTCTAACTCTTCATCTGACATATCAGAATAGCATTCCCAAAAAGCTAACCGTTACACTGTCATGAAATATGATTATATATCGACTATGAAACAAATAGGACACGGCCTGCTTAGGAGTTGCCATGAAAGAAAGTTAGATGAATTCAACTGAAAATGGCGAGAACAGGCGTTCGCAGCTAAATGTTTTTGGTTAGCTTGAGAATAATAATTGCATGATTTATCATTCTACGGTATGTATGTATGCATGTAATATAGTAGAATGTTATGAACCGACATGGAATCGTAGGAGCTAACTACTAGCTATGTAGAAGTTGGACGGAAGAACGCCCAGTGCCGCTTACCTGAGATGCCATCATCACACAGTCCTTCGTAGGTGTCCGCTATGACTTCCTTTGTGTCGAAAGAAAGGCTGTGTTGAACAGTATTGGTTGTAGCCAAACTGACACTCCAAAAATGGCCAAAATGGAGGGTGGTTGATTGTTTACCAAATACATTTTTTGTTTTCTAAATATTTTTGGGGAATAAAATGCTTAAAGATTTGCGGTCTATTACAAAATATTTGATTGCAAAATTATTATTTTTTACTTTGAAGCCTCGTTTTTGCTTTCAGAACAATTATTTTTGATTGAAAATAAAAAAGCTTTGCTCTCGACCAAAAAAACATACATTTGTTGCGAGTTGGGGAGGGGGGCTAATAACTGAACAACAGACTATTCAACCTTTACTAAAGAATAGTTTAATAGCCGGGCTCGGTGTGAAAAAAACCCGTCCTATCACAGACCAGATTTGCCCTAATGACCAAGGGGGAGTGAGAGCACAGATTCTGCTTTTGGGTCCCAATGCACTACTGTGTCTCTAACTGACAATGAATGGGCAATATAAACCAAATAATAAACGGATAATTGTGCACGACATCAATGGTAGCTGTGGTCAGTAGTTGTGGTCTGTAGTAGTCAGTATTTGTGGGGATTCTTTTTGTGGTGGTGGTTAGGGCTGTTGCTGTGAGGTATTACCGCCACACCGGCAGTCATGAGTCATGATTGCAGTAAAAGGTCAGGGTAATCTCCTCTTTTGCACTCTGGACATGTGTTGGCAGTATCCAACTCATTAACGGCCATCAGGTCCTAATGGGCTCATACACAGGGCTCTATTGTACACTCTGACATCAATGCAAATGCAATCGGATATCACATCAAACACTTACCATCAAAACAGTATCCTGCTTTTAAAACTCACCTCACTGTGATGATTCATTTGAAAAAAGAAGTTCAACAGCAGGTTGAAACTGAGTGTAAAACATTGTAGTTGTGGATGTTGTTTTTAAAGCCTAACACAATGAAATGGACAGCACTTTCTAAGGTGATGATTCATTCAAAACATCCATATGCATATTAGAGCTTATGCATAGGCTTATGAGCCCAAGCCCCCCCCCCAAAAAAATATGTATTAAAATGATGATTGTGCCATTATACAATATACATAGCCTACCGCATATTAGGCATGTCAGAAAAACGAAAAATAAAACTGATTTAAGATGTCTTTGATACATAATTGGTCTAGCCTATACTCYAGTAATCGCCTTTGAGTGTGGACTGTATTATTATGCATACTGGATGGACTGGTTACATTATGCTACTGTCCAAAATGTATATTCATGAATATGGGAGAGAACTTATATCCCTAGGTGATGCTGTTGGTTCATTGATTGTGCAGGGTGGCTTACATTTAGCCTACAATTATAGTGCATTTTATTTTCATAATTAATTGGGTGACACATTACCTTTAGCTATAGAGAATATCTCACCAGTGTGTTTCCATATTCTCCTTTCTCTCCTTTATTCCTTTCTCGAGCATGCAGAGAGCCTGTCAACAGTTTAGTAAAAAATGCTTAATTGCAGATTTCACTTGGTTTCCCAAATGAAGCACTGGGTAGGTGCAGGAACAGGGTTGGAGAGCCCATGGCATACAGAGTTTGGGCGGCGTATCACCTGTCGCGCAGCGAGAGCATGCTCCACAAACAGTGGTTGATGCATGGAGTGAAATAAGTGTTGGTATATTTACATATCAGCTGTTCATATTAAGCATATACTCCACTATTAAACTGAAGTAGCCTATCCAGCATTATTGAAAAACGGACCGGCAGGAAAGCATTGGCCTCCATTCGCTTTTCGAGTGCATACCGATGACATGTCTTTTTTCCCCCTGATCCTGTTCCTCCCCATTTCATACAAGGCCATTCTAAATCCAAACAAATGTTACATATTAGTAAAGACAATATTAAATTGAGAATAGTCTGATGTATGAAAATATGATCACTTGATGAGAGAACAGCTGTGCAGCCTGTGGCAAGGAACAGAGCGCAAACTTTTAGTCTACAGTTGCATCATACAGCCCATATACTGTATGTTTATAGGTTTCGGGTCGAGAGCCAGACCCGMTCCCCCGGTGCGAACACCGGGGCCTCACTGCGGTGGGGGTCGCACTCGCCTTATGCCGCCTCACGGCCCGTTGCAGGTGCACATGGGCGGCGTCCCAGGTCTCCTCCGAGTGCTTAAACCATTCGTCCACCGCAGGAGCTTCGATCTGGCTCTGATGCCAAGGTGCCAGAACCGGCTGATACCCCAGTACGCACTGGAAAGGAGAGAGGTTAGTGGAGGAGTGGCGGAGTGAGTTTTGGGCCATCTCTGCCCAGGGGATGAACGCCGCCCACTCTCCCGGCCGGTCCTGGCAATATGACCACAGAAACCTACCCACATCCTGGTTTACTCTCTCCACCTGCCCTTTACACTCYGGGTGAAAACCTGAGGTGAGGCTGACCGAGACCCCCAGACGTTCCATGAACGCTCTCCAGACCCTGGATGTGAACTGGGGACTCTGATCAGAGACTATATCCTCAGGCACCCCGTAGTGCCGGAAGACGTGAGTGAACAGGGCCTCCGCAGTCTGTAGTGCCGTAGGGAGACCGGGCAAAGGGAGGAGACGGCAGGACTTAGAAAACCGATCCACAACGACCAGGATCGTGGTGTTGCCCTGTGAGGGAGGAAGTTCTGTCAGGAAGTCCACCGACAGGTGCGACCACGGCCGTTGTGGAACGGGTAGGGGTTGTAACTTCCCTCTGGGCAGGTGCCTGGGAGCCTTGCACTGGGCGCATACCGAGCAGGAGGAAACATAAACCCTCACATTCTTGGCCAAGGTGGACCACCAGTACTTCCCACTAAGGCAACGCACCGTCCGACCGATGCTAGGGTGACTAGAGGAGGGTGACGTGTGGGCCCAATAGATCAAACGGTCGCGGACAGCAGACGGAAGGTACAGGCGCCCAGCTGGACACTGGGGGGGAGTGGGCTCTGTGCGTAACGCCCGCTCTATGTCCGCGTCCAGCTCCCACACCACCGGTGCCACCAGGAAAGAGACCAGAAGTATGGGAGTGTGATCCATGGACCACTCCTCTGTGTCATACATCCTGGACAGTGCATCTGCCTTAGCTTTCTGGGAACCTGGTCTGTAGGACAGAGTGAAAACAAAATGGGTAAAGAACATGGCCCACCTTGCCTGGCGAGGGTTCAGTCTCCTCGCCGCCCGGATGTACTCCAGATTGCGGTGGTCAGTCCAGATGAGAAAAGGGTGTTAATGTCTCCACGCCTTCAGAGCCTTGACCACAGCCAACAGCTCCCGGTCCCCCACATCATAGTTTCGCTCCAAAGGGCTGAGCTTCTTCGAAAAGAAAGCACAGGGGCGGAGCTTTGGTGGCGTGCCCGAGCATTGAGAGAGCACGGCTCCTATCCCAGCCTCGGACGCGTCCACCTCCACTATGAACGCCAAAGAGGGATCCGGATGAGCCAGCACGGGAGCCGATGTAAACAGAGCCTTCAGGTGACCAAAAGCCCTGTCCGCCTCAGCCGACCACTGCAGCCGCACTGGTCCCCCCTTCAGCAGTGAGGTAATGGGAGCTGCTACCTTACCAAAACCCTGTATAATCCTCCGGTAGTAGTTGGTAAACCCTAGAAACTGCTGCACTTCCTTTACCGTGGTGGGAGTCGGCCAATTACGCACGGCTGAAATGCGGTCACTCTCCGTCTCCACCCCTGAAGTGGAAATGGGGTACCCTAGGAAGGAGATGGACTGTTGGAAGAACAGATATTTCTCAGCCTTGACGTACAGGTCATGCTCCAACAGTCGACCAAGCACCCTGCGCACCAGGGACACATGCTCGGCGTGTGTAGCGGAGTATATCAGAATGTCGTCTATATACACCACTACACCCTGCCCGTGCAGGTCCCGGAAAATCTCGTCAACAAAGGCCTGGAAATCTGATGGAGCATTCATCAACCCATACGGCATGACGAGGTACTCATAGTTCCCTGAGGTGGTACTGAAAGCCGTCTTCCACTCGTCCCCCTCCCGGATACGCACCAGGTTGTAAGCACTCCTGAGATCCAATTTTGTGAAGAAGCGCACCCCGTGCATTGACTCGATCGCACTGGCGATGAGAGGCAGCCGGTAGCTGTACCTCACAGTGATCTGATTGATACCTCGATAGTCAATACACAGGCGCAGACCCCCATCCTTCTTCTTCACAAAAAATAAACTCGAGGAGGCAGATGAGGTGGAGGGCCGAATGTGTCCCTGCCCCAGGGATTCGGAGACATATATTTCCATAGCCACCGTCTCCTCCTGTGACAGAGGATACACGTGACTCCTGGGAAGTGCTGCGTCTACCAGGAGATTTATCGCACAATCCCCCCATCGATGAGGTGGTAATTTAGTCACCCTCTTCTTACAGAAGGCGAGAGCCAAATCGGCATATTCTGAGGGGATGSGCACGGTGGAGACCTGGTCGGGACTTTCCACTGTAGTCGCACTGATGGAAACCCCCACACAACTCCCTGAGCACTCTCGTGACCACCACTTGAGAGCCCTCTGTTGCCACGAAATAGTGGGGTCATGACAGGCCAACCAGGGTAGGCCCAGCACCACGGGAAACGCAGGAGAATCAATAAGGAAGAGACTGATTCTCTCCTTATGACCCTCCTGCGTAACCATGTCTAGTGGAGCAGTGGCCTCCCTAATCAGCCCTGACCCTAATTGACTATCTAGGGCGTGCACAGGGAAGGGCATATCCACAGGAACAAGGGGGATCCCTAAACTATGGGCAAATGAACGGTCAATAAAATTCCCAGCTGCGCCTGAATCTACGAGCGCCTTATGCTGGGAATGCGGGGAAAACTTAGGAAATGAAATGAACACATACATGTGAGCAACAGGGGGCTCTGGGTGAGCCTGGTGCCGACTCACCTGGGGTGACACGATAGTGCCCTGCCTGCTGCCTCGACTCCCCGAGGAACCCCCCCAGCATCGATCAGCAGTGTGCCCTCTGTGGCCACAGATGGTGCAGGGAATGGCCCCTCCTCCGGTCGCCCTAAGCGCAGCACCTCCCAGCTCCATGGGCGTCGGAGCGGAGGTGCTGGGGAATGGAACTGACAGGCCCCGATCCGGACGTCCGCGGGCAGTCAGCAGGTTGTCCAGCCGGCTGGACAGGTCCACCAGCTGGTCCAATGTGAGGGTGGTGTCTCAGCAGGCCAACTCCCAACGGACGTACTCGCGCAGACCGGTAGTGATCGATCAGGGTCCTGTCATTCCATGCCGCGCTGGCGGCCAGGGTCCGGAAGTCCAAAGCAAAATCCTACACGCTCCTCGTCCCCTGCCTTAGGTGGAACAGTCGTTCACCCGCCGCTCAACCCTCAGGCGGGTGGTCGGAAACTGCCCGAAAGCGGCGGGTGAACTCTGCGTAATGGTCCAGCGCTGCGTCTCCCTCACTCCATACGGCGTTGGCCCACTCCAGGGCTTTGCCTGAGAGGCAGGAGACGAGGGCAGACACGCTCTCACGTCCCAAAGGAGCCGGGGGGACGGTCGCCAGATAGAGCTCAAGCTGGAGTAGGAACCCCTGGCCTCCAGCAGCCTTCCCATCATACCCCCTCGGAGCGCAACCCAAATCCCGCTTGAACCGGGTGAAGGAAGGTGGACAGTGGGACCTGCTGTAATGGGGCTGGWGGAGGCGCTGGACGACCTCCTCCTCTTTCCCAACGATTCATCTTCTGCAGCACGCGATCCATGGTGTTGCCCAGATGTTGCAATATGGTCACGTGCTGCTGGACGCGCCCCTCTATCTCCACAGGGAGGGAGTCTGCTCCTGTTGACTCCATTCTTCAGGTGAGTGATTCTGTAAGGGTCCTGTGACGTAAGGCCGGTGACGTCGACCGCTGAACGCCGCCCGAACAAGGCGAGGGACCAACTTCGGCGGATGTCGTGACAGATATGTTGTCAGCTAAGTGAACAACCTAAAGCCTATGGCAGAGAGCATAGCCAGATAACATACAGTAGGCCAACTCATATTCTGAAATACATATCTTTATATCATGTTTCTTTAGACCTGACTAAAATAAATAATGGATTTATTGTGATGATGTACTGTATATTAAATTGATTTAATATGCTTTTTATAAAAGGCGGCATCAAAGGTTTGTATACAGCTTGTATGCTTGGAGGCCTGGATATGCTAAACCTGTTTACGTCAATTAACGGTCAAATACCTTGAGGCTGACGAAATGTCATGACTTCCACAGCCCTAGCTGCGGTCAGTAATTTTGTGGTTGCGGTCATTAGTTACGTGGTCCAGTAGTTGTGTGGTCAGTAGTTGTGTTCAGTTGTTGTGGTCAGTAATTATGGTAGTTGTGTTGTTGTGGTCAGTAATTGTAGTCAGTAGTTGTGGTCTTTAGTTGTGGTCAGTAGTTTTGTGGTTGTGGTCAGTAGTTGTGGTTTAGTAGTTGTGGTCAGTAGTTGTGTGGTTGTGGTCAGGAGTTGTGGTCAGTGTCTAAACTACAGTTGTTGCGTGTGAAAACTGAAAGAAGTGCGATGGGAAGCGATCAGGTGAAATTAAGTGAGTGAATGAAGATAGCTTTGCTCTCTCCAATCAGAGCAGCAGGATCAAGGTACAGCCTGCCCTGCCCTCTTTACAGACAGGCACACTTCCAATTTAGTTATTTAGAGCACAGAGCATGATTTTGAGGAGGAGGATGAATCTAGTGAGCATTATAAATATTCTCTGTATCATTCCAGGTTATCCATACCGGGGAAGCATTATACATCTTAGTGCTATCTATTCGGTCTGAAACAGATTCACAAATCATGGGAATTTGTCYCGCTATGAAGAGTTGCTAGGCAAAGGTTACCATGGCACGCCTGCTCCCTACATGGCTAAAGCCAATGTGAGAAACATACTAACAAACGTCTGTGCTATGAAGATGTCATACTATAAAGGCACAGGGCGAGACCCAGAAGCAGACACGTGAGGCAGATGGTTRGAGTCTTTGATATTTATTATAATCCACACATCCCACGATCCAAGATGGCTTAGCAGTTCAGACGTCATTTTTGTCCTCGTACTGTCTTGTCCTGTATATATATATATTTACACCTTCTTCGCATATCTTTTATATATTTTATTATCCAAGAACTCAACTACAAAAGCTTTCCTGTAAAAGCTTTCCTGCAACCCGCCTCACCAATTACAAAAAAAAAAGTATATTTACCTCAAATCTGAAAATCCACAGTGGAACTAGCCAGGGCTAATCAGAAGCTAGCCAGAAAGCTAACCAGAAGCTAGCCGAAAGCTAATCTGAAGCTGCCCAGAAGTTAGCCGGTTTGCTGGCTAGCGTTGGTGTTTCAGCTGCCCACGTTTTTGGTCATCAGCTATTCCTTTAGCTCGATAATCTACCGGCACTTTTGTGCAACGCGACTCGGACCGGAGCATACCGGGCCTTTTTTTTCTCTCAGTTTCCCCGGATTTCAGCCGCAGGCTCTGGACATTTGCACCTTGATTTCGCAGCTAGCTAGCTGCAAACCGTGTGACTATTGGCTTACGTCGATCCCGGAGCAAACTTAAATTATTCCGGAGCTAGCCAGCTGAGGAGTTCCATCAGCCATTCCTGGGCTACAGTCACCTATCCGGACCCGTTTTTTTTTATTTATTTATTTTTTCTCATTTTACTTTCTTTTTTATTTTTATTTTATTTTTTATTTATTTTTATTATTTTTTTGCTGCAGATACGGAGCCCCACCGGGCCTTCACGACTGACTGCCGACGTTATCTTCCTGAGGAGTTATCCAACTGGCACCTCCGCGCGACGTTACCTGAACGCTCATCTGGGGCCCGCTAATCGTTAGCTGTCTTATCGGCTGCTATCTGAATAAGTATATCGGACAATTTTTTTCTTGGGTCACTATATCTATTTTGCCATTGGATTGATCCCCTCACCACACGGAACCCCACTAATCTACCGACGGAAACGCACGAGGTGTCTAAAAATAGACCTCCATCCTATGCTATCTTGCTACCGATAGCCATCTACCCGGCCAGCTGTCTGGATCGCCGTGACCCCAACCAACCTCTACTCACTGGACCCTTATTGATCACTCGATTAAGCATGCCTCTCCTTAATGTAAATATGCCTTGTCCATTGCTGTTCTGGTTAGTGTTTATTGGCTTATTTCACTGTAGGCCTCTAGCCCTGCTCACTATACCATATCCAACCTTTCAGTTCCACCACCCACATATGCGATGACATCACCTGGTTTCAATGATGTTTCTAGAGACAATATCTCTCTCATCATCACTCAATACCTAGGTTTACCTCCACTGTATTCACATCCTACCATACCTTTGTCTGTACATTATTCCTTGAAGCTATTTATCGCCCCAGAAACGTCCTCTTACTCTCTGTTCTAGACGTTCTAGACGACCAATTCTCATAGCTTTTAGCCGTACCCTTATCCTACTCCTCCTCTGTTCCTCTGGTGATGTAGAGGTGAATCCAGGCCCTGCAGTACCTAGCTCCACTCCTATTCCCCAGGCGCTCTCTTTTGATGACTTCTGTAACCGTAAAGCCTTGGTTTCATGCATGTTAACATTAGAAGCCTCCTCCCTAAGTTTGTTTTGTTCACTGCTTTAGCACACTCTGCCAACCGGATGTTTTAGCCGTGTTCTAATCCTGGCTTAGAAAGACCACCAAAAATTCTGACATTTTCATCCCCAACTACAAGATTTTCAGACAAGATAGAACGGCCAAAGGGGCGGTGTTGCAATCTTCTGCAAGGATGCCTGCAGAGTTCTGTTTTACTATCCAGGTCTGTTCCCAAACAATTTGAACTTCTACTTTTAAAAATCCACCTCTCTAAAAACAAGTCTCTCACCGTTGCCGCCTGCTATAGACCACCCTCTGCCCCCAGCTGTGCTCTGGACACCATATGTGAACTGATTCCCCCCATCTATCTTCAGAGCTCGTGCTGCTAGGCGACCTAAATTGGAACATGCTTAACACCCCAGCCATCCTACAATCTAAGCTTGATGCCCTCAATCTCACACAAATATCAATGAACCTACAGTACCACCCAATTCCGTAAACACGGTACCCTCATAGATATCATCCTAACCAACTTGCCCTCCAAAACACCTCTGCTGTTTTCAACCAAGATCTCAGCGATCACTGCCTCATTGCCTGCATCCGTAATGGGTCAGCGGTCAAACGACCTCCACTCATCACTGTCAAACGCTCCCTGAAACACTTCAGCGAGCAGGCCTTTCTAATCGACCTGGCCGAGGTATCCTGGAAGGATATTGATCTCATCCGTCAGTAGAGGATGCCTGGATATTTTTTTTAAATGCCTTCCTCACCATCTGAATAAGCATGCCCCATTCAAGAAATTTAGAACCAGGAATAGATATGCCCTGGTTCTCTCCTGACCTGACTGCCCTTAACCAACAGAAAAACATCCTATGGCGTTCTGCATTAGCATCGAACAGCCCCCTGATATGCAACTTTTCAGGGAAGCTAGAAACCAATATACACAGGCAGTTAGAAAAGCCAAGGCTAGCTTTTTCAAGCAGAAATTTGCTTCCTGCAACACAAATTCAAAAAATTCTGGACACTGTAAAGTCCATGGAAAATAAGAACACCTCCTCCCAGCTTCCAACTGCACTGAAGATAGAAACACTGTCACCACCGACAAATCCACTATAATTGAGAATTTCAATAAGCATTTTTCTACGGCTGGCCATGCTTACCACCGGCTAAGCACCTTCACTCATGCTGCCAAACTACCCTTGTAAAACTGACATCCTACCAATTCCCGACTTCGGTGATGTCATTTACAAAATGCCTCAAAACCCTACTCAATAAATTGGATGCAGTCTATCACAGTGCCATCCGTTTTGTCACCAAAGCCCCATATACTACCCACACTGCGACCTGTACACTCTCGTTGGCTGCCTCGCTTCATACTCGTCGCCAAACCCACTGGCTCCAGGTCATCTACAAACCCTGCAGTAAAGTCCCCCCTTATCTTCAGCTCGCTGGTCACCATAGGCGACCTACCTGTAGCACGCGCTCCAGCAGTATATTCTCTCTGGTCACCCCCAAAACCAATTCTCCTTTGCCGCGCTCCTTCCAGTTCTCTGCTGCCAATGACTGGAACGAAACTACAAAAATCTCTGAAACTGAAACACTTATCTCCCTCACTAGCTTTAAGCACCAGCTGTCAGAGCAGCTCATAGATTACTGCACCTGTACATAGCCCATCTATAATTTAGCCCAAACAACTACCTCTTTACCTACTGTATTATTTTTATTTTGCTCCTTTCACCCCATATTTCTATCTCTACTTTTCTATCTCTACTATCTCTACTCTACCTTTTTTTTTAAACTTGCTATATTGTATTTACTTCGCCACCATGGCCTTTTTATATTTTTATTTATTTATAATATATTTTTTGTTTGCCTTCACCTCCCTTATCTCACCTCACTTGCTCATATTGTATATAGACTTATTTTCACTTATTATTGACTGTATGTTGTGTTTTATCCATGGTGTCGTAACTAGTGCTTGTTGATGTGTCGAACTGCTTTGCTTTATCTTGGCCAGGTCGCAATTGTAAATGAGAACGTGTTCTCAATTTGCCTACCTGGTTAAATAAAGGTGAAATAAATAAATAAAATAAAATCCAAGGGGCAGGCAAGAGAATGGTCGTGGACAGGCAAAAGATCATAACAAGGTCAGAGTCCAGGAGGTACAGAGTGGCAGGCAGGCTCGAGGTCGGGGCAGGCAGTCTGGTCAGGCGGGCGGGTTCAGAGTCAAGCCAGGCAAGGGTCAACACCGGTAGCCTAGCAAAAAACAGAGAAAAGGAAAAAGCAGGAGCACGGAGTAACACGCTGGTTGATTTGACAAAACAAGACGAACTGTTACAGACAGACAGAAAACACAGGTATAAATACCCAGGGGATAATGGGGAAGTTGGGTGACACCTGGAGGGAGAAGAGACAAGCACAAGGACAGTTGAAGCAGATCAGGGTGTGACACATACACTAACTTTTTTTCTAACTTGTTGGCAGGGTTGGGGATTAACGGATTACATCCGTTACATGACTCCAAGTGTTTATTCAAATTGGATAATCTTAAAAGGAACAATCTGTAGTTGTTACATTCATTTTTGAATTTCTAAATTATATATACAGTATATATATATATATATATACAGTTGAAGTCAGAAGTCTACATACACTTAGGTTGGAGTCATTAAAACTCGTTACTAGGATTAAATGTCAGGAATTGTGAAAAACTGAATTTAAATGTATTTGTCTAAGGGGTATGCAAACTTCCGACTTCAACTGTATATATCCATTGATTCTTGAGGAATATAACTTCTAAATGCCTCATGAGCTTAGTTCAACTGTCACACTCCGTGAAAACCCAAAATATAAGCTTGTTTTTTTTAACCGATTTGTTATTGTTTTATCTGTGGATTTGCCCTTTAAACAGCTGCATATTATCAAGATATCAAAGTGTCACCAACAAAAAGGTAAACAATAGGCCTATAGCAAATGCAGCATATGGCATTCATTTTTCACATGTAAATAGCACTTTTCAGTAGTGCTCAAAGCATGCCATTAAATGAGCGCAGCATTTATTTTAAAACTCAAATCAATGATCCCATTCAGTCCTCCATGACAAAAAAAATCATAAACAACAGAGTAGGGCTGGCTAATAAATCCTTAGTTTTGGGGTCAAACTCAGGTAAAACAATTTGGCTAATCTTCCATATTTCCAAGTCCTATTCATGAAGAAAAAGGGACATAACATTATTATTATTATTTATTACATTTATTGGAATGACTGGAATTCTGATAGAATGTAGTCGTATTATTATATGTAGTCGAAAGCGATGGGTTAGAAGAAGCCTACATAACCAACTCATAAAGTCAAATTGAACATCCATATATGGCCAGCGATGTCAACTTTAACATTGATTTATCCTGCAATAGATGTCGTTCAATTGGTAGCATACATTTGTGTCTCCTTCTAACATTAGCTCATCATATTCACTTTCAGAAATGTATTTTACATACATATTTATGCAAGAACCGGAATGCATTTTTTGTCAACAGTACCTGAAAACGTGAATGATCCGGCACCTCTCAGATTTGACCGTATTTGTTCCCGCACCTATTTACCCAGCTTCGGCATTATTTATACAATTTGTTCACTGTTTGCACTGTCTTTTTTTTTTTAAACGAGCAGAGTTAAATCAAGTTGCCTCCTGGTTATTTCTCCCTCCTCACAGAAAAACCATCATGTAAAAGTGCAGTGATCCTTCTGTGCAATCATCCTAATCCTTCCACACTTGATTTCAGACCTGCTCTATTAGTTGTACATATAGGTTATGGAGCGGGCCGGCGAGGTAAGTAACTGATCTTGGAACAGGTCTTGGCAGTGGTGGTCAGCTAGTGAAGAGGTCCCTAAGTGATCATGTCACGTAGCCTAGGATAGTCGTCTCCCTACTGAATTTGAAACTGAGGGAAAGCCAAATAAAAAATTAATTAGAAAAGTGCATCCACCGACGAAGTGCCCGAAGCAGGTGCAATTTGGACGGGGCTGTGTTCAAGACTAAGTGAAATTATAACCCCTGGCTTGTCAAGCAAGATTCAACATGCAAAAAGATGGGGAATTTGGCCCCGGAAAAGACTGGAGAGATTAAACTAGCAATAGAGTGGGTGGAATGTACAGTAACATCCTCTGCCTCCGATGTAAAAAAGCAACAAAGAGCAGTTAGAAAAAAGGTTTTGTAACATGCCTAAATTAAGGCCCATTTAGCACCAGAAAGCATTGTAGACAAGGCTAAAGGGGACACCTTAACACAGGTTGTAGTTAACACTCGAAATAAAAACAGACACTACAGCCAGAGTCTTCCTAACTGCTTACAAAGAGGCTAAACGTCACTGCTCACGATTTTGAGCAATAAATTGACAGTCAGGAGTTAAATGGACTTGACATGGGGAGAATTCTCCATTTCAATGTTGCTTGCTCCAACATACAGCAACATACAAAAACTACTTGAAAGAATAGTACAGTGCTCTCCCAAAATCAGCCTAATGCTCGATGAGGTTACTAGTTTGAATAAAAAGTACCATGCTCATATACATCAGCTCGCAGATATGGACGTACCAGCAAACATTTTTGCTGATCTTGTGGAACTGGAGGATTTCTCTGCTGGGGGAATTGTCCGTAATCTGTTATCTGCATTAGAGGGTGTAAAGTTTACTGAGGCCGTGTGATGGTGCGTCTGTCATGCCGTGACGCAAGAGCGGAGTAGCAACAAAGCTCCAGGCCCTCTTCCCTAATAACTGCTCTGCACACAGGCTTGAGCTCGCACTAGGTGATGTGGTAAAAGAGATGGGAGCTATCAATCATTTTAAAATACTTATGGACAAGCTATATGCGCTTTATAGCGTATCCAACAAAAATGGAATGCAGCTGAGGGAGCGCACAGAGAGTTTAGACATTATATATAGTTAAATGCACTAAAGAGGAACAACGGGTACATATCAAAGATACACATGCTGATCCCCAGAATCTTTTCTGGTGTCTAATTTCAAAGGATAAAGCTAAGAACATTAACTTCATAGCTAACGCTATAACAATATGGAAGAAAATGAAACATATTCTACAAGAACCAATGTCACTGTAATGTGTACGCTAAGAATCGGGAGGGAAGTACAGGGAGTGAATTTAATAAATAACGGCACAAAACAAGAGCAGCGTACAGACATGAAACACAGAGCAGCGTACAGACACGAAACACAGAAACAGAGTCAAGAATGCCTGGGGAAAGAACCAATGGGAGTGACAGATAGGGGAGGTAATCAGGAAGGTAATGGAGTCCAGGTGAGTCTCATGAGGCGCGGGTGTGCGTAATGATGGTGGCAGGTGTGCGTAATAATGTGTAAACTGGTAACGTCGAGCGCCGGAGAGGGGGAGCGGGAGTAGACGTAACAATCACTCACTAAAAGCACAACCCTATGGAACAATTCTAGGTAAGCTTTTCAGAATTCATCAAATTGGTCCACATGGAAAACTTAAGGCATAGAAACCATAAATGACTTGGCAATAGGAAATACATTTATTTCCTCGACAGAATTAAAAAGCAATTTTGGGCAGTCCAATGTAGATATTTTCAAATAGATGAAACTTTAATATCAAGACATTGATTTGAAATCTGTTGGACCTCAGAGCAATGTTGAGGAAATCTAATTTGAGTCAGAGAAGGATATTCATATGATGGTAAGATACACTACCGGTCAAAAGTTTTAGAACACCTACTCATTCAAGGGATTTTCTTTATTTGTGCTATTTTCTACATTGTAGAATAATAGTGAAGATATCAAAACTATGAAATAACACATATGGGATCATTTAGTAACCAAAAAAGTGACATCTTTGCACACTCTTGGCATTCTCTCAATCAGCTTCACGAGGTAGTCACCTGGAATGCATTTCAATTAACAGGTGTGCCTTGTTAAAACTTAATTTGTGGAATTTCTTTCCGTCTTAATGCGTTTCAGCCAATCAGGTGTGTTGTGACAAGGTAGGTGGGTATACAGAAGATCTCAAAAACCATCAAGCGCTATGATGACCGTCACAGGAATGGAAGACACAGAGTTACCTCTGCTGCAGAGGATAAGTTCATTAGAGTTACCAGCCTCAGAAATTGCATTGCAAATAAATGCTTCACAGAGTTCAAGTAACAGACACATCTCAACATCAACTGTTCAGAGGAGACTGTGTGAATCAGGCCTTCATGGTCGAATTGCTGTAAAGAAACCACTACTAAAGGACACCAATAATAAGAAGAGACTTGCTTGGGCCAAGAAACATGAGCAAGAGCCATTAGAGCGGTGGAAATTTGTCCAAATTAGAGATTTTTGGGTCCAACCGCCGTGTCTTTGTGAGACGCGGTGTGGGTGAACGGATGATCTCTACATGTGTATTTCCCACCGTAAAGCATGGAGGAGGAGGTGTTATGTTGTGGGGGTGCTTTGTTGGTGACACTGTCTGTGATTTATTTATAATTCAAGGCACACTTAACCAGCATGGTTACCACAGCATTCTGCAGCGATACGACATCCCATCTGGGTTGGGCTTAGTGGGACTATCATTTGTTTTTCAACAGGACAATGACCCAACACACTTCCAGGCTGTGTAAGGGCTACTTGGCCAAGAAGGAGAGTGAAGGAGAACTGCATCAGATGACTTGGCCTCCACAATCCCCCGATATCAACCAAATTGAGATGGTTTGGGATGAGTTGGACCGCAGAGTGAAGGAAAAGCAGCCTACAAGTGCTCAGCATATGTGGGAACTCCTTCAAGACTGTTGTAAAAGCATTCCAGGTGAAGCTGAATACCAAGAGTGTGTAAAGCTGTCGTCAAGGCAAAGGTTGGCTATTCGAAACATATCAAATATAAAATAAATGTTGATTTGTTTAAAACTTTTTTGGTTACATGATTCCATATGTGTTATTTCATAGTTTTGATGTCTACACTATCATTCTACAATGTCAAAAATAGTCAAAATAAAGTAGGTGTGTCCAAACTTTTGACTGGTACTGCATGTCACGGCAGCATCCGTTCCTCTGCATATACAGTGCCTTCAGAAAGGATTCATACCCCTTGACTTATTCTACATTTTGTTGTTTTACAACCTGAATTTAAAATGGATGAAATAGATATTTTTTCCCCCTCACCAATCTACACACAATACCCCATAATGACAAAGTGAAAACATGTTTTAAGAAATGTTTGCAAATGTATTGAATATTAAATACAGAAATACCTCATGTATTCACACCCCTGAGTCAATACATGTTACGATCACCTTTGGCAGTGATTACAGCTGTGATTCTTTCTGGGTAAGTCTCTAATAAGTGCTCTGCACACCTGGATTGTACAATATTTGCCCATATTTAAAAAAAAAAATTCTTTAAGCCTTGTCAAATGGGTTGTTGATCATTGCTAGACAAGCATTTTTAAGTCTTGTCATACATACATACATTTTCATGCAAATTTAAGTTAAAACTCAGGAACATTCACTGTCTTCTTGGTAAGCAACTCCAGTGTAGATTGGCCTTGTGTTTTAGGTTATTGTCCTGCTGAAAGGTGAATTCATCTCCCGGTGTCTGGTGAACAGCAGACTGAACCATGTTTTCCTCCAGGATTTCTCCTATGCTTAGCTCCATTCCGGAAATTATTTTTATTCTGAAAAGCTCCCCAGTCCTTAACGGATACAAACGTTCTCATAACATGATGCAGCCAACGCTATGCTTGAAAATATGAAGAGTGGTATTCAGTGATGTGTTGCATTGGATTCATTTTCACTCTGTCAGTTTGGTTGGTATTATGGAGTAGCTACAATATTGTTGATCCATCCTCAGTTTTCTCTTATCACAGCCATTAAACTCGAACTGTTTTAAAGTTACCATTGGCATCATAGTGAAAACCCTGAGCCGTGTCATTCCAGAATGTATTTAGGCTTGCCATAACAGAGGGGTTGAGTACTTATTGACTCAAGACATTTTAGCTTTTCATGTTTTATGAATTTGTTAAAATATTGAAAAACCGAATTCTACTTTGTCATTATGGGGTATTGTGTGTAGGCCAGTGTCATTATGGGGTATTGTGTGTAGGCCAGTGTCATTATGGGGTATTGTGTGTAGGCCAGTGTCATTATGGGGTATTGTGTGTAGGCCATGTTCACTATGGGAATTGGTTGTAGGCCAGTGTCCACTATGGGTGGTATTGGTGCTGTAGGCCAGTGTCATTATGGGTATTGTGTGTAGGCCAGTGTCATTTTATGGGTTTGTGTGTAGGCCAGTGTCCATTATGGGGTATTGTGTGTGAAGGCAGTGTCATTTTGGGTTTGTGTGTAGGCGTCACAGGTATTGTGTGCCGATTATGGGATATTGTTGTTGTAGGCCAGTGTCATTATGGGGGTATTAGTGTGAGGCGGTTGTCATTATGGGTATTGTGGTGAGCCCAGTGTCATAATGGGAGGTATTGTGTGTGGCAAGTGTACTTATGGGGTATTGTGTGTAGGCAATGTCATATGGGGTATGTGGTAGCAGTGTCATTATGGGGTATTGTGGGATGTGTCATTGGGTATGTGTGAGGCCAGTGGTCTATGGATATTGTGTGTAGGCCAGTGTCACGAGTGGGGTATTGTGTTGTAAGGTCCACGTGTCATTATGGGTTATTGTGTCGTAGGCCAGTGGTCATTATGGGGTATTTGTGTTGTAGCCAGTGTCCATGTATTGGTGGGCTCACGATGGGGTGTTTGGTGTAGGTGTCTTAGGTTAGCAGTGTCATATATTGGTTAGCCAGTCAAGGTATTAGATGTGCGATCCCAATCTTTAATCCAAGGCCATGGTGAATTTCTGAAGGCAAAGTAAGTCACTGGCCTACTAGGAGTGCCCTGCTTCTTGATGTGGCATTTTCTGTTTGCTGATGGCCTTATACAGCTCATTGAGCTGGGAACCTTAATGCGGACCGACTTGCTCTGTGCAGTGAGTCCGCATTGCGCGATGTTTATTTTTGTCACCGATACCAGGACAAGCAGGGTTGAATAGTCAAAACGACTCTGAACCAACTATATTAATTTGAGGACAGGTCGAAAAGCATTAAACATTTATGGCAATTTAGCTAGCTAGCTTGCTGTTGCTAGCTAATTTGTCCTGCGATATAAACATTGGGTTGTTATTTTACCTGAAAAAGACAAGGTCCTCTACTCTAACAATTAATCCACAGATAAAAGGGTAAACTGAGTTCGTTTCTAGTAATCTCTCCTCCTTCAGGCTTCTTCTTCTTTGGACTTTATATGGCGGTTGGCAACCAACTTTAACGTCCATTACCACCACCAACTGGACTGGAGTGTGGACCTCAGTTCATCTTTCAATCACGCATGTGGGTATATGCTCCTAAAAACCAATGAGGAGACTTGCAGCGAGTCAAGCGTCACAAATAGAACCAAGTTATATTTTAGCGCCTGGCTATACAGACGCTAGTTGACGCGCGCGAGCAGTGTGGGTGCAATGATTGAATAACATGCATGTGTACATGTATTTTGCAACGCTCGCGCATGTGACACGAGCGGTGAGGTCAGCATGTTAGCGCCATCATCGGTTTGTGGTGGTCAATAGAAAAATATAGATAAACTCTCTTGGTAAATAGTATGGTCTGCAGGTTATCATGATGTATTCTAACTCAGGCCAACAAAACCTTGAGACTTCCTTAACATTAGAGATAGAGTACCAGCTGTTGTTAACAAAGAGACACACACCTCACCCAAAGCTGCCGTCCGGTCTTGGCGATTTTTATTTAATTTATATTTAACTAGGCAAGTCAGTTCAGAACAAATTCTTATTTACAATGACGGCCTACCCCGGGCCAATTGTCAGCAGCCCTATGGGACTCCCAATCACAGCCAGATGTGAACCAGCCTGGATTCGAACCAGGGACTGTAGTGACACCTCTTGTGCTGAGATGCAGTGCCTGCACCACTCGGGAGCCCGATGCCTAGATAAAACAGCCAGATGTTTATTATCCATGTCCTTGTTCAGCCACGACTCCAAGAAACATAGGATATAAAAAACTCCTTGATTTACTGTGTACAAAGGCAAGAAAACGATCAGACATTCTGAAATGTATTTAAGCATTTTACCATTGTTGTTCTGCTATAGGTACATTTAACCACAGTTCCCAAAAATGCTTGTACTTACTTGATTGAGAAAACTGTAACAATTATATATGTATGCATAGCTTGAGTCTCTGGCATGCATAGTGGATTTTAAATGAAGAAGACAACAGTTTGCCTTTAGAGGAACACTGGGGTGTGTTTGACCATTTCAGCCAAACCTACAAATTAAACATTGTACTTAATACCAGGGTTTGGAGGAAGCATTTAAATTGTCTAGACATGGTGTGTCATATGCCATATATAAACAAAGGCTGCGTCCCAAATGGCACCCTAAATAGCTATTTTAATGCATTATGCAATGCTTTATTTGATGGTTGAAGCAAGCTCTCCTTGCCTCAAAATATGAAGCAATGTTGACATTACTTGTGGCATTACTGGCCTAATATAAGAGGTAATGTCACGTTCTGACCTTAGTTCTTTTGTATTTTCTTTGTTTTAGTGTGGTCAGGGTGTGAGTTGGGTGGGTAATCTATGTTTTGTGTTTCTGTGTTGTATTTCTGTGTTTGGCCTGATATGGTTCTCAATCAGAGGCAGCTGTCAATCGTTGTCCCTGATTGGGAACCATATTTAGGTAGCCTGTTTTCTGTTGGGTTTTGTGGGTGTTTGTCTTCCGTGTCAGTGTTTGTCGCCACACGGTACTGTTTCGTTTGTTCACATCGTTTATTGTTTTGTTTAGTGTTCTAATTAAAAACATCATCATGAACACTTACCACGCTGCGCTTTGGTCCTCCTCTCTTTCTCCCGAAGACGATCGTTACAGGTAATGGTTGTTTATACTGCATGTGCAAATACTGTGTGCCTCTGTGTGAAAATAGGGCATGACAGAGATGGTTTGACATCCATTGCATTGCAATGCCGATACAGTACATCAATTAGAAATTACTAAACAACCAAGAGATGGCCATGCTACGTTCTGGATGAGTTTCATTGTGTCAGACCCTGTGGTGTATTCATTAGTGCAAACCATTGCAAACCGTAGAAAGACATTTTGAAACTGAAAACATTTCGCATCAAAAAGTTCAGATTAGTCCCTCCCTATTTCAGTCTGTTTGCTTCCATTCGGTTCCTACTGAATACACGCCAGGAGATACTCTGAGCCTACAGGTAAGAAACATTCATACTTTTTGTCAGCAGTCAAAATGTTACACATTTCACTTAAATCCACATAAAAGGATCAAAATACATCATATTACATTTCCCCCTTAGAAAATGGTGTATGTAAATACCTTGTATTTCCATATTCTCCATTGGAGGGCAGTTGTTCCTCTAGTCTGAAGTAACTCATGAGATTTAAGTTGAGCAAGTTTAAGGCCTACAACCTAACATGATCTGCAATGATGCAATGTCTGTCTGTACATTACATACAGTGCCTTCGGAAAGTCCCCTTGACTTTTTCCACATTTTGTAAGGTTACAGCCTTATTCTAAAATTGACTAAATAGTTTTTTTTACACCTCATCAACCTACAGACAATACCCCATAATGACAATTATAACATTTAGAAATGTTTGCTCATTTATAAAAAACAAAAAATGGAGAACCTCTCCTAGTACACTGGAGGTCGAGGCTAGGCCCCCCTGTCCATATACAGTGGCAAGAAAATGTATGTGAACCCTTTGGAATTACCTGGATTTTTGCATAAATAGGTCATCAAATTTGATCTGATCTTCATCTAAAGTCACACCAATATACAAACATAGTGTACTTAAACTAATAACACAACACTTTTTGTATTTTTATTGTCTATATTGAATACATAATTTAAACATTCACAGTGTAGGTTGGAAAAAGTATGCGAACCCCTTGGCTAATGACTTCTCCAGAAGCTAATTGGAGTCAGGAGTCAGCTAACCTGAAGTCCAATCAATGAGAAGAGATTGGAGATGTTGGTTAGAGCTGCCTTTCCCTATAAAAAACACTGACAAATTTTGAGTTTGCTATTCACAAGAAGCATTGCCTGATGTGAACCATGCCTTGAACAAAAGAGATCTCAGAAGAAATAAGACCTTGATGTTCATCAGTCTATGGTAAGACAAATTGTCTATAAATGGAGAAAGTTCAGCATTGTAGCTACTCTCCCTAGGAGTGGCCACCCTGCAAAGATGACTACAAGAGCACAGAATGCTCAATGAAGTTAAGAAGAATCCTAGAGTGTCAGCTAAAGACTTACAGAAATCTCTGGAACATGCTAACATCTGTTGACGAGTCTACAATACGTAAAACACTAAACCAAAATGGTGTTCATGGGAGGACACCACGGAAGACTGCTGTCCAAAAAAAACATTGTTGCAAGTCTGAAGTTTGCAAAAGTGCACCTGGATGTTCCACAGCGCTACTGGCAAAATATTCTGTGGACAGATGAAACTACAGTTGAGTTGTTTGGAAGGAACACACGACACTATGGTATGGTGGGCAGAAAAAAAAAGCACACACAAAATGATTTTCCCAAGTTTATCAAGACATGTTGTGCAGGCATGATCCGTTAGT
>NC_036851.1:2570344-2597255 GCF_002910315.2 Salvelinus sp. IW2-2015 | reverse complement strand
TCGTACTTTGTTGAGCACCTTTTGCAGTGATTACAGCCTCGAGTCTTACGAGTACGACGCTACAAGCTAGGCACACCTGTATTTGGGAGTATACTGTCACGCCCCCCCCCCCCACCCCCCCGGTGCTTGAGGGCGCCAGGCTGCCTGCATCATGCTACCTATCATCCATTCGAGCAACCGCTCTCCCTCGCTAGCGATATTGGACTCATTGGGACTCACCCGGACTCACTCATCACCTGTTATTACCTCCCCTATATTTGTCATTCCCCAGCTTTGTTCCCACCTTCGGCATTGATTGTCTTTGTTGTGTTACTTGTTTGTGACGCTGTTCCTGTCGTTCCATGTCCGTTCTTTATTAAATGTTTTAACTCCCCGTACCTGCTTCGTCTCTCAGCGTCATTCCATGTGACAGAATGCAGAAGCCACCACACGAAGCATCGGGGAGTTACTGCATTCCGGTGGTATGGTGGCATCGGCTCTGGGTCGACACCGATGGAACCAGGGGTGCTGCTAGCTACGTTGGGCTTCCACACCCTAGCTTGCTCAAGAGGTTTCCTTGTCCTGGTTGGTTCGGATCGGCGCCATCCCATGTCGGCCTCAGCCGGCTCGTCAGTTCTTGTTCGCCAACCAGTCCAGGAGTTTTTTTGGTTTGTGGTGACGTCGGGTGGATTCCGCCACCGTGGAACCGGGGGTGCCTAGCCAGCCGTCGGGCTTTTCACGCCCTGGCTGGCTCGAGAGGTTTCCTTGCCTTGATTGGCTCGGCAGCTTCCCATCCCACGCACACTCCACCGATCTTCGGGCCCCCTTCTGCAGCGGGAATCGACAGGCATCTTGCCAACAGATCGTTGGGCTTCCATGCCTAAGCCGGCTCGCCAGGCTGTCACGCTCCTGCAGTTCGCTGGGCACCCAGCCCCAACCGGCTGCCCAGCGCCCATGTCTCTGCCGGTTCGCCGGTGGGATGCCAGGTGGGCGCCCAAGAGAGAGGGGTCTGTCACGTCCTGCTCCGGCACATCGTCTGCTTCGCCCCCCCCCCCTCCGGCGCTTGAGGGCACCAGGCTGCCCTGCATCATGCGCTCCTATCATCCATTACGCACACCTGCCTTCCCTCGTCACGCGTATCAGCGATATTGGACTCACCTGGATTCACTCATCACCTGTTATTACCTCCCCTATATTTGTCAGTTCCCCAGCTCTGTTCCCCGATTCTGCATTGATTGTCTTTTGTTTGTGTTACTTGTTTGCTGACGCTGTTCCTGTCTTGTTCCATGTCCGTTCTTTATTAAATGTTTTACTCCCCGTACCTGCTTCGTCTCTCCAGCGTCATTCCATGTTTCTACCATTCTTCTCTGCAGATCCTCTCAAGCTTTGTAAGGTTGGATGGGGAGTGTTGCTGCATAGCTATTTTCAGGTCTCTCCAGGGATGTTTGATCGGTTTTAAGTCCAGCCTCTGGATGGACCACTCAAGGACATTCAGAGACTTGTCCCAAAGCCACTCATGCGTTTTCTTGGCTGTGTGCTTAGGGTTGTTGTCCTGTTGGAAGGTGAACATTCTCCCCAGTCTGAGGTCCTGAGCACTGGAGCAGGTTTTCATCAAGGATCTCTCTGTACTTTTCTCCATTCAACTTTGCCTCGATCCTGACTAGTCTCACATTCCCTGCCTCTGAAAACATCCCCACAGCATGATGCTGCCAGGTTTCCTCCAGATGTGATGTTTGGCATTCAGGCCAACGAGTTAAATCTTGGTTTCATTAAACCAGAGAATCTTGTTTCTCATGGTCTGAGAGTCTTTAGGTGCCTTTTGGCAAACTCCAAGCGGGCGGTCATGTGCATTTTACTGTTGAGTGGCTTCCATCTGGCCACTCTACCATAAAGGCCTAATTGGTGGGGTGCTGCAGAGATGGTTGTCCTTCTGGAAGGTTCTCCCATTTCCACAGAGGAACTCTAGAGAGCTGTCAGAGTGACCATCTGGTTCTTGGTCACCTCCCTGACCAAGACCCTTCTCCCCCGATTGCTCAGTTTGACTGGGCAACCAGCTCTAGGAAGAATGTCGGTGGTTCCAAGCTTCTTCCATTTAATAATAATAATTAATACTGCAGACCTTTTTTTGGTACCATTCCCAAGTTCTGTGCCTCTACACAATCCTCTCTCGGAGCTCTACGGACAATTCCTTCGACCTCATGGCTTGGTTTTTGCTCTGACATGCATTGTCAACGGTGGGCCTTATATAGACCGTTGTGTCCCTTTCCATATCATGTCCAATCAATTGAATTTACCACAGGTGGACTCCAATCAAGTTGTTGAAACATCTCAAGGATGATCACTGGCAAACAGGATGCACCTGAGCTCAATTAGAGTCTCATTGCAAAGGTTCTGAATACTTGTAAATAAGGTATTTCTGTTTTAGTTTTTTATAAATTAGAAAAATATTCTAAAAACCTGTTTTTGTTTTGTCATTATTGGGTATTGTGTGTAGATTGCTGAGGATTGTTTTTCTTTCATCCATTATAGAATAAGGCTAACTTAACAAAATTTAGAAAAATGCAAGGGGTCTGAATACTTTCCGAAGGCACCGTATAGCAACTAAAATGAGCTAATATCTTCAGAAATAAATTAAGCTATTATTTCTCTGGGTCACTGAACTGTTATGCAGCTTTTGATATGTTGCCAAGTCATTGTTTAAAACCACAGAATGGTGACAATCTATTGGCTTTAGAGTGGACAAGAAGCAAATGAGGCTGTGGGAAAGTTAGATTTAAAAAAAGTTACTTATAGCCTACCCGGTATACACTGAGTGTAAAAACATTAGAAACACCTACTCTTTCCATGACATAGACAGACCAGGGGAATTCAGGTGAAAGATATCTCTTATGTAGATGAAGGGGAGGAGACAGGTTAAAGAAGGATTTTTAAGCCTTGAGTCATTTGAGACATAGATTATGTATGTGTGCCATTCAGAGGGTGAATTGGCAAGACAACATATTTAAGTGCCTTTGAACAGGGTATGGTAGTAGGTGCCAGGTGCACCGGTTTGAGTGTATCAAGAACTGCAACGCTGCTGGGTTTTTCACACTTCACAGTTTCCCGTGTGTATCAAGAATGGTCCACCACACAAATGACATCCAGCCAACTTGACACAACTGTGGGAAGCATTGGAGTCAACATGGTCCGGCATCTCTGTGGAACACTTTCGACACCTTGTCGAGTCCATGCTCCGACAAATTGAGGCTGTTCTGAGGGCAAAAGAGGGCGCGACTCAATATTAGGAAGATGTTCCTACACTCATGTTTTGTACACTCAGTGTATATTCTTGATTAAATAGCAGTGACGTGCAGACAGGGTAGGCCGTTCCTGAGTCCAGTCACTATTAATGGACAGGGTCAGCATGGACATCGCTGCTTTGTCTAGCCTTCTTTAGTTGCATTGAGCCAATTTAATATTTTGCACATGTATTGGGAAAGGGGATACCTGCACAACTGAATGTATTCAACCTAAATGTGTCTTCTGCATTTAACCCAACCCCTCTGAATCAGAGAGGTGCGGGGGCTGCCTTATTCAACATCTATATACAGAATACTTTTTCAAATGTCACTGGACAGCTGCAGATTCCCCCAAATCTGGAAAAGAGCAACTATTGTGAATAATACCAAATACCTGAATGACTATCGTCCCCTATGCTTGACCTCAGAATAATCAAATGCTTGGAGCGCATTGTCCTTGGATACCTTCTCTGACACACGGAGAGCCTACTGGACCCGTTCCAGTTTGCATATAAACCAAGCCGTGGAGTTTAAGATGCACTGCTCTTCCTCCTTCATAAAATCTACATGGACCTGGAAAAACCACATTCATATTCACATTCACATTCATCCTTCACTCATGCTGCCAAACATACCCTTGTAAAACTGACCATCCTACCAATCCTCGACTTCGGTGATGTCATTTACAAAATAGCCTCCAAAACCCTACTCAATAAATTGGATGCAGTCTATCACAGTGCCATCCGTTTTTGTCACCACAAAGCCCCATATACTACCCACCACTGCGACCTGTCACTCTCGTTGGCTGGCCCTCGCTTCATACTCGTCGCCAAACCCACTGGCTCCAGTCATCTACAAGACCCTGCTAGGTAAAGTCCCCCCTTATCTCAGCTCGCTGGTCACCATAGCAGCACCTACCTGTAGCACGCGCTCCAGCAGGTATATCTCTCTGGTCACCCCCAAAACCAATTCTTCCTTTGGCCGCCTCTCCTTCCAGTTCTCTGGCCAATGATGGAACGAACTACAAAAACTCTTGAAACTGGAAACACTTATCTCCCTCACTAGCTTTAAGCACCAGCTGTCAGAGCAGCTCATAGATTACTGCACCTGTACATAGCCATCTATAATTTAGCCCAAACAACTACCTCTTTACCTACTGTATTTATTATTTATTTTGCTCCTTTGCACCATTATTTCTATCTCTACTTTTTCTATCTCTACTATCTCTACTCTACTTTTTTTTTTTTTACTTGCTATATTGTATTTACTTCGCCACCATGGCCTTTTTATATTTTTATTTATTTATATATATATTTTGTTTGCCTTCACCTCCCTTATCTCACCTCACTTGCTCATATTGTATATAGACTTATTTTTCACTGTATTATTGACTGTATGTTTGTTTTACTCCATGTGTAACTATGTGTTGTTGTATGTGTCGAACTGCTTTGCTTTATCTTGGCCAGGTCGCAATTGTAAATGAGAACGTGTTCTCAATTTGCCTACCTGGTTAAATAAAGGTTAAATAAATAAATAAATAAATTTAAAAAATATGCCAGAAAACGTTTTGATGATTTTTCATCTGCCTTCAACAAATTACATCCGTATATTCTGGTGAACAAACTTGCAACCAAGGGCGTCAATGAGCATCTCATCAATTGGATACGGTGTTTTCTCACCAGTCGGGTCAGAAGAGTGGTTCAATGTGAATACATCGGACCCACTAACCAACAATATAGGGGTACCCCAGGGCAGTGTTTTTTTCAACAGTTCTGTTCACCCTTTGCACTAACGGTGGCACCCAAATAACAACAGTAAAGTATGCAGATGATACAGCAATTGTTGGTCTAATAGAGGGGTCAGAGGATGACTACAGGACAGAAATAACACACTTCACTGAATGGTACAAGGAAAACAGACTCATTCTTAATGTAAAAAAACAAAACAAGGAAATGACAATACACTTCAGAACTATAAAAGACGACACCAGGCCCATCCACATTGACTCAGAGCAAATAGGATCAGTTGAGCTATACAAATATCTTGGAACTATAATTGACTCAAAACTCTCCTGGACTGCAAACACAACAGATATACAAAAAGGGACAACAACGACTGTGTTTCATGAGATGAAATAAATATCAGGTCAATAAAAGAATAACAACCATAGTCTACACGTCCTTTTTTTCAGTGTTCTCACTTTCTGTTTCCAAGCCTGGTACAATCAGCTATCCATCGCAAATAAATATCAACTACACAAATAGTAAAGCTGTCAAGCAAAATCAGTGGCATTAATCTCAAGAACATGGAAGCGCTGTTCTTGGAAAGAGTGGTGAGGGCAGAAGCGAGAATTGCCACCGACCTGACAGTGCCAACTCCTACCATCAGGCCGTCGAAATAGAGTCCATCTTTACAAAACCGCCAGAGACCCATAAATCATTCATTCTCACCAGTATAAGTCAATTGAATAAATAACTGCTCAACCCCCCCCCCCCTCCCAGAATTTACGAACTAAATTACAAACTGTATCCACATGTGTATTTTTTCTGTAGTTATTGCTTGTGATTGATGTATTTATGCACCTATTGGTGATGCTGTACAGTTGTTTGTTGAGATGCAAGACAAATTTACCAAAAGGAACACACAATAAAGAAATGATATCCACATCATCGGCACCCAGGGAGCAGTTGTTGTTGGGGGTTAACTGCCTTGCTCAAGGACAGAACGGCAGATTTTTTCCACCTTGCKACATTTCAGTTACTGGCCCAACACTTTTAATAGRTAGGCTACCTGCCACCCTTATTGCCTAAAGATGTTGTGTGGGTAGKGTAAGCTGTGCACATTTGGGTGTCTCTACATAACTTGTCGCTCGCATCCTTTTAACTGAACAAAGCTAGCTATCTGCAAAAAGACCAACCTGACAAATGGACACTATTGGACCACAAAAAATATCCAAGAATAATTTAGTGCGCCGTTTTGAAGGTTTGAAGAGTGGAATGTCAACTATAATGAAAGTTTAGACCCGACAGAGGCAGAGGCAGCAAAAAATATGTTTTATTGTCACATAGACCGGACAGGTGCAGTGAAATGTGTTGTTTTACCAGCTATAGTAATATTAGGGTTAAGTGCCTTGCCCAAGGGCATATCGACAGATTTTTCACCTTGTCAGCTCGGGCTATGGCTTTAACCGCTAGGTTACCTGCCGCCCATACAGAGGCTCTACACACAACACGTGACATGACAGGAAACCACCATCTCCCTAGCTGTCAGGCAGGCGAACAGTGAGTACTGGACCATTTGTCTGAAACGTCATTACCAATTAATACTTTTCAACTGGACTTTTACACATCTTGGACATTTATTTTTGCTTTGTGGATGGAATGGGAATGACTTTTTGTGTCCGAGTGAAAATGGAACCAAAAGTGGCCTTGTGAATGTGTCTCCCTGCTGTGTGCATGCACAATAAATAATGGACATGGGGTTCTGCTGTGACTTCTACAACGCTCTCACCGAGAGATTCACCAGACGAATGGACTTAAGTAAAGGCCTAAATGCATTTTCCTGAGCAATTTGWGGGTTATTCTACGGTTGAATAATGAGAATAGACAGCATCCCTTCGAATGCATTTGATTCATCAAGCTAGAATTTAGTTTTGATGAGACACTTTAATGTTTTGAACTGTGTTTTTCAATGATTTAGATTGTTGATATGGACATTTCGTTAGAACCGTAGTTATTAAATATGTGTTTAATAATATTTCACATAACAATATTATGTGCGTGTTTGTGTATTTGCAGGTGCTGCACGTTGGAAGAATTGTAAATCCATTGTGAAAGGGTATGGAGTTTGCAATGCGAATTATTCGGATMAAATGTGTCCATAAATTGGTATTCTAGTGCCGCCTTGTAACTCTGGATGCTACATCGGTCTATGGCTGACCTGAGCTCAGTTGAGTAGTGTCATTTTTTCAGATTATGTGAAATATGCCACAATCGAAAGCTAGTGTATCTTGGCTACATTGGTATTTACATTTGCGTTTTTTTGTCCATTTCGTATAATAGCCCATGTCACTGGTTGTTGGAGCTATCTGTTGTATGGTGAATTTGGGCTTCATCAAGGTTTATTTGTGAGTAAATCTGGCTTTGATAATAGCCAGTGCTTACCCAGCCACCGACCTCACCGCACGTCATTGTTAAATAGAGCAAGTCACTACTGTATTTGAGCACTGAAAATATATTAAATAAATCAGCGTATGACTGACTGGTGCAGTTTCACGTTCAGATTGAGGGGATTCGATTAATGCRCCGGGCGGACCGGGCTAGCGTTGGTCGCATTCGCTTTGGAACAGAGCTGCCTCCTGGGCGTGAGCCAGGTGCCCCGTTTTGGCTGACAGCGAACTCAGCTCAAAGGAAAAGTGACGTAGAGTAATGAGTAAGATTCTGTGTTTTCACATGCAAATATAATTGCTTTTGATTAAAAAAGGCTTTACGTGGCATCCCAATGAAAACTAGTTTGAAAATTCAAAAAAATATTTTATGGAAAACGATGCAACGTGCTGCTTTGTTGACGCCATGACCGAGCGGGCAGATTACCGTTCGATTTGAGGAGGTCGCTCCTCCCTCACCACTTTTGCTAGTACGTCACAGGCCATAGCCCGGTGCACTTAATCGAAATCCCTCAATTGCTACGATAATAAACTGCGTCAACTTCAGATTTTGCGATCCGATTGGACAGACATCCTGTCACTGTTGCCTGTTCAAGTCTGATGTTGACGTAATCCTGTCTGCATCCAAGCCCCGCCCCAATAGACAAAATGCAATTTGGATCCTCGGGACGTCCCTACCCTAAATCCTAACCCTAACTCCTACCCTTACCTGACCCCAACCTTAACCTTAACCATAACCATATCAATATCCATAACCCTTACCTAACCCTAACCTTAACCCTTGCATTAACCTATTTAAATGTAAACTTCAATGGGGGGGGTAGGGACGTCCCAAGGATCCCGGATAGCATGGACCCCCCCAATAGGAGCTCAGCCGACTTGGACTTGAATGAGGTGGTGAGCTCAGAAGCCCAGCAGACAGACTGATACAAAGTAGCACAAGCTGTCTGTTCACTAACATCAGGGATACTGGAGTACCGACGGCAGGCTGCGGTCCGGGTAGGGGGAGGGGGAGGACGAAGGCAACTGAGACCCTAAACCACTGACTTCCACCCGCTGAAGACTTTACCGAGAAATAAAATATCGTATGTTTTTTTTTGTGATTCCTGCCCCGCCGCGCGCATGAAAAGTGAACTGGATAGATACTCGAGACGTTTTTCGTTTAGATTTCCAGATGTAAATGTTCAACTTCATGGGTCTAATAAACGGTACAGCGGCCATACAGACCAATGTATCCTGTACATGTAACTGCAAACGCTCGACTTCATTCCAAAGCATGGAGATCAGTAAGTACTTTTTTTGTAATGTTCAAGCGAACTATTGCTACTTTTCTGCACGTTTCTTTCCCACTTGGWCTGACCAAGCTTGATTTGGTCTATTAGCTAGCACAGGCTTCCATTGCGTGGCAGGTAGGCAAACTATTAGATATCCCACCTCTTTATACTTTCAATTCAGCACAATTTCTGGCTGACTGCCCTGTTTTTTTGTGTGTGCAACGTTTGTCAGCCTATATCATGAGTTAACTCCCAGCAAGCAACTTTTAGTCCTTAACATTGGGATTTTCTGAACTGAACGTCTAAACTGTCTGCCATTGTTTGACATGATGAAACGAACGCTTATCTGGTCGTCACAACAAAGTTTATTTTTGTGC
Organism: Salvelinus sp. IW2-2015; assembly: GCF_002910315.2. Lineage (NCBI taxonomy): Eukaryota > Metazoa > Chordata > Actinopteri > Salmoniformes > Salmonidae > Salvelinus > Salvelinus sp. IW2-2015. The sequence continues at coordinate 2,588,182 of NC_036851.1, read as the reverse complement.
AAGCCAGACGTCTGGCTATCTCTGATATACACTAATTGCCCCTAAATAAGGTCAATTACACTTCTATAAAAGGTGTCTCAGTGAATATGTTTTATACMACGAACCTTGTAAATTAATTGTGTATGTCTATAAGTAATAAAAGCAAATTCAGGTTATTGAAGTGAGCTCTATTCACAAGTGAAATCTTGTTCATACCATGTGATCCAAAATCTTCAATGGTGGAGTGACAGCAAACAGTAGTATTTTGGATATTTAAATCAATAGATTGATTTTTCAGACAGGGATGAATAATTTAATTTAATAAACCCAATAAAATTGGGTAACAAATATAAATATTTTTTTATTAAATAGTGTAATTAGAGTTGAGGGGACATTTATTAAACATTAACAACAATAATAATACAATTATTTTCCCATCTAAATCCACTTGGACATGTCTACCTACGTATGATGTGTGGTCTATTGATTGACTCATATTTTGGCAGGGGCAAGTGGAATTAATGTATCATCTTTGATGAATATTACTCTGACAGACCCTCTAGTCTCAAAAAGTAATTTAAGAGAAAAMAGGAATTTCCTCTAAAGACAGTTAAGCTAAGCTCTGCCTGCAAGAGCTGTGTGATGTTTTGTCTAGAGATGGAGGGGATAAAAACGAGAGATTGAGATGCTCCTTCGTTTGATAAGAGTTTCCCAAAGGAGACAACCGGTCTATATATCTTAGAGAAAAATCTGGACATTTTCAATACCTCTAAGGAATGGACTGTGAGCTCCTGTCTCCTTCTGCGTACAGTCTCCTCTTTTCCAGAGAAATATTTTCTGCAAGGAACGAGCCAAAATGTCTGTATTTTTAGTGCTTGTGCAGCGATTTATGGAATTTCGAATGTGATCTGCTCTTGGCTTCCCCATAATTAGGGTGCCCTCTTGTATCCTGTCTGAAGTGCTTTGTTTTTCTGTGGTAGGGCAATTCTCAATTGAAGATGAAGTGTAAAGTGCACGTCTAAATACACTGTGAAGTCACTTCCTTTCGTCTAGACAGCCTGCCAAAACAACGAGATGTGGTGGATGCCCAAGCGAGCTTCAAAATCAGAAAATCTAAATACCACTGCCAGAATGAGGATATTACCTCTGTTTGCCTCTGTTAACCAACAACTCAGTCTATTTGGGAATGCTCTCTGTCTTTCTCTCTCTCTCTCTCTCTCTCTCTGCGCATTTAAAATAATATGTTCAAATCTATTTCAACGCTTATTATCTGACTGTGTGGGTGGGGTTGGCGGGGAGCTCATCTCAAGCTTTGATTTGGCGCTGTCTGGCGTTCTAAAGAGCACACATTTGGCAAGCCAGTCGAATGTACAGTTCTACATGGGATGACAGAAGTGAAAGCTATTGCGCAACCCACACTTTTCTCAGGATGGTATTTGTCACATTAGGCCTATACAATGCACTTATTCAGTACACAATCTTCTCTTTCCCCCCTAACTTATTCAGTAACGCTTTAGCCTATACACTGAGAATAGCCCCCCACCCCTTTTCCCCTCAGAACAGCCTCAATTTGTCGGAGCATGGACTCTACAAGGTGTTTTTAGTGTTCCGCAGAGATGCTGGCCCATGTTGACTCCCAATGCTTCCCAGAGTTGTGTCAAATTGGCTGGATGTACTTTGGTTGGTGGACCATTCTCGATACACACGGGAAACTGTGGAGCGTGAAACTCAGCAGCGTTGCAGTTCTTGACACAGACCGTTGCGCTTGGCAGCTACTACCATACCCCTTTCAAAGGCACTTCAATATTTTGTCTTGCCCATTCACCCTCTGAATGGCCCACATACGTAATCCACGTCTCAACTGTCTCAAGGCTTAAAAATCATTTTTTAAACCTGTCTCCTTCCCTTCATCTACACTGATTGAAGTGGATTTAACAAATGACATCAATAAGGGATCATAGCTTTCAGAGCAGGGGTTCTTAATGTGTTGTACACTCAGTGTATMTCTATGCTTCCAATACTGCTCAACACTTAGCCTATTCATTAGATGCAATGATGATAAACACTGGTGGAAAATAGCTTTTGATGCACTATACCAAATTGTCTATGTCTATCATAAATAAAAAGCTATTACCTTTAATGGCTATTTTGCTGTGCCCAGACTAGAAACCAAAAACATCTTGTGTTTCTTGATGTGACAAATTCCTGTTGATGATCATTTGATTCTGTCGAGGCTCTGATTCCTTCCCAGCAAGACAGACGCGGAGAGGAATCAAAAAGAACTTTCCTCAGTTCGAGATATCGACATCGTGATACTGTAATTAATCGTAATACGATATTCTCCCATTATACAAACATGAAGGGCAGAGGTTCAGGTTTTCTTTTAATCTGTTTCTCTCTCTCTCTCTCTCTCTCCCCAAAAATATAAATATGAGTTTGCCTTTAATAGGCATGGTAATGCTATCAGGGGTATAAGCTAGGGGTCGACAGATTATGATTTTTCAACGCCGATACCGATTATTGGAGGACCAAAAAAAGCCGATACCGATTAATCGGACGATTTATATTAAAAAAAAAATATATATATCTTTTTTATATATATATATATATTTGTCATAATGACAATTACAACAATACTGAATGAACACTTATTTTAACTTAATATAATACATCAATACAATCAATTTAGTCTCAAATAAATAATGAAACATGTTCAATTTGGTTTAAATAATGCAAAAACAAAGTGTTGGAGAAGAAAGTAAAAGTGCAATATGTGCCATGTAAGAAAGCTAACGTTTAAGTTCCTTGCTCAGAACAAATGAAAGCTGGTGGTTCCTTTTAACATGAGTCTTCAATATTCCCAAATAAGAAGTTTTAGGTTGTAGTTATTATAGGACTATTTCTCTCTATATCTTTGTATTTCATATACCTTTGACTATTGGATGTTCTAATAGGTACTTTAGTATTGCCAGCATAATCTTGGGAGTTGATAGGCTTGAAGTCATAAGCAGTTGCGAAGAGCTGCGGGCAAATGCAGGAAAGTGCTGTTTGAATGAATGCTTACGAGCCTGCTGCTGCCTACCACCGCTCAGTCAGACTGCTCTATCAAATCATAGACTTAATTATAATATAATAACACACAGAAATAGGAGCCTTTGGTCATTAATATGGTCGAATCCGGAAACTATCATTTCGGAAACTAAACGTTTATTCTTTCAGTGAAATACGGAACCGTTCCGTATTTTATCTAACGGGTGGCATCCCTAAGTCTAAATATTGCTGTTACATTGCACAACCTTCAATGTTATGTCATAATTATGTACAATTCTGGCAAATTAATTACCGTCTTTGTTAGGAAGAAATYGTCTTCACACAGTTCGCAACGAGCCAGGCAGCCCAAACTGCTGCATAGACCCTGACTGCTTGCACGGAACGCAAGAGAAGTGACACAATTTTCCTAGTTAAAATAAATTCATGTTAGCAGGCAATATTAACTAAATATGCAGGTTTAAAAAATATATACTTGTGTATTGATTTTAAGAAAGGCGTTGATGTTTATGGTTAGGTACACATTGGTGCAATGACAGTGCTTTTTTCGCGAATGCGCTTGTTAAATCACCCGTTAGGCTGTGATTCAATGATAAATTAACAGGCACCGCATCGGTTATATGCAACGCAGGACAAGCTAGATAAACTAGTAATATCATCAACCATGTGTAGTTAACTAGTGATAATGTTAAGATTGATTGTTTTTATAAGATACTTTTAATGCTAGCTAGCACCTTACCTTGGCTCCTTGCTGCACTCGCATAACAGGTAGTCAGCCTGCCACACAGTCTCCTCATGGAGTGCAATTAATCGGCCATTCCGATTAATCGGTCGACCTCTAGTATAAGCCACAGTAAATGCTGCTCTACAACCAACTAACTAACAGCAGTTTGGTGTATACCTTGGAGGTGCAAAACCAACAGAGCAGTCTCGCCAACGCTAATGAGGCTTACAGACGTTAAATCCACCTTAAATGCTCCCAAGGTTTAGAAACAAGGAAGGGTATTTGGCAAGGGATGGTTGTCGCACTATTTTCAAAGGGAAATTAATTTCTCAATCAAGTGTAAACTTTAGATACCAAATATGATATGCTGTGGGTTCTGTCCATATTCTCGGCCAAAAGTTTGAAGAAATGATGGCTACAGTGCAGTGAAGATAGGCATAATCATTTGTAGCGAAATAATAAAAAAAGAAAATAGACTTAGTATTGTGTAACTCTGTAATTCCATCTGCAGTTTGGACTTTTTTTTAAAGGCAAGGGCCTTTTATTGTGAAAAGAGAACACACACACACACACACACACTCGTACACACTCGTACACACCTGTGAGCCAGGCTGGGAATCAGGCAGGCAAAATCATTATTCTGCAGCCTCACTTTGGAGATGAGCAGGAAAACAGAAGGTGGGAACGTACCCAGCCACAGACCGGATCCGGGTATTTGGCCGGATCCGGTACATCTCGTTGCATGAAAAATATTTGTTTACTTTTTTCAATGTAAAAAATGATAATAAAAGCGATCAAAGTTCCGATATTACATTTTTGGCCGATACCGATAACTGATATTTTCCTTGCCAAAAAACACCCAGATACCGATATTTAACATTTTAGCAGCCTTTTAAGCATTCCAGTACAGTTAAATAGTTGAAACAAAGTGCCATTATGTTCATTTGTTCAGTTAGGAACAGATTGTTTAATAACTGGTAAATTWGAAAAATGACACATCCATGAATGTATTTTATCGCACAACAGACACATATTTCAGCTGCCCCGCATTACAAAGATGGTTAAGTAGTTGGTGGCTCGTCTTACTATCCAATCTTGACCGTATGGAGAAACTTAAAAGCTTTGAAATAAATATTGGTTTAAACTAAAATGCAGTTAATCATTTTAGCTTTAACTGCTTGAAAAAATGACTGTCTCTCGGCTGTCATAAACTGCTATAAATGACACAACTTAAACTTTTCAAATGTGCTCAACTGATTTGACTAGTAAAATGAGAGCAAATGTACAACACATCTCATCTTTCATTTAGGAACAAAACAAAAACAAACACAACTGCTTTGTTTTAAATGAAATGAAAATCGTGACCTATACCAGCCATGAATGAACAACAGAAAAGCCATTGTGCTCAGTAAACATTTTTTCCAGTGACTCTAGATGGCTGGGTTACAATATGACTTTGACAATTTACAATTTTAACATTTGGGGGAGGTTTTTCTTCACAAAGAGGACCTGCTCGGCTTTGTCACAAGAGAGTCTGTTTTTTTCCCGTCTACAATGTGTGAAGCTGCACTGAAAAGGAGCTCACTGTCCACATTAGTACAGGGAGAACCAAGATACTTGCGCGCAGCTTTAGCTAGGATGGGGAAACGGTGCTTGTTACTTCTTCAGTATCCAAGTGGATCTTCATTCCTAGGAATAGTAGGTTCTGTCAGGTATCCTAGTATCTGCAAATAATGGGAAAGGGGGGGGGGGGTTAGTACATTTAATACAACATATTGCATTATTCTTGCATTCCAAAGGATCATTAGGCATAGATCAACATTGGAAATGTTGGCCGATGTAGTAACAGAAAATGAAAATACAATGCGTCTTTCTCTCACAGAGACACACACACTGACTAAAAAGTTATTTGTTGGCATTTACGTATGTCCCCATTACCAGTAAAACCAATTTCTTTCAATTTCTCCTCTCCTCTGGAAATAATAGCGTCACAAACATTGCATATGGCCTTTTTGTTATCTTCCTTTGAAACTTCAAAATAGATCCACACCGCAGACGTTGTGGGCTAGGTTAGGAATGCTGTGTTGCACGTGTAGCGCTGTATTTTTTGTGACGTCATTACGTCACCTATCTACGTTATATAGGTATGCCCTTCAGCTTTGACACCGGTTTTGCACATCGGCTGATGGCGATGTTGGCATTTTTGGCTAATATTGGCAGATTCCGATATTCTCACCAATATATCCCGAGACCAACGCGTGGCCGTGGTTAAGGGAGAAGGAAAAAATGTCAAATAAATAATCTTTCTGCCGTAGACTACCAAAATATTTGATCAACTTCCAAATATTGTTTTACAAAGTGAAACGCGTCAGCGAGTGGGTCAGTGAAACTGGAAAGTATTTTTAGGACAAAAATGTCCTCATATATGTAGCCAACAACATGTCTCCACACACCTAGGCCTAGGCTATCGATGGATTCAAGACAAGGTCGTTTTTTWATTGATATCAGATTCTCAGTTTGTCAGTGTCAAAGTAGCCTGTCATTTCGATCATTACTGCTGAATTAAAAAAGGTTCTGCCAAAGTAGCCAGTCATGGAAAACGACATAGTATTGCATGAAATGCATTTATAAAAGGCCTCATTCTTCTCGGACCCTAGGCTACTAAAAATGTTCCCCATGTGTGCAACTTCTGTAAGTGCCTCTGCTCTATGCCACTATGCAAATGCAATGCTTTATAATAAAAGGGATTTTTTTCTCTTTTTTCTCATGTGTTCTGGTACCTCAGAGCTCCCCAGGTCACCTCCCTCTCACGCTCACTCTTTGTTCCGTCACCTCCTGATTGACAAATTTAAGCACTGGGCAAGAAGCGGGTCTGTCTGACTAGCTCTCATAGGTCTGAACTTCAGGTGACTGTCTGCGCAGAACTGAGAACAGCAAAGTACAGAGAACAGCTGCAGGTTGGCAGGAGAAATAATAACCCATTCCCCCGTCTATGGAATCAAAGTGTGGCCGCTGAGAGGTTCAGATGATTTAGATTCAAATCTGTTCTGCTCTTTCTCATTGTGAAGTAGTGTCTTGATTGTGATCAAATTAGACTTGGGAGAGGAACAAAGACTGTTATTTCTCTCTGTTTTCGGCGACCACTAGGCCTATTTTAGTGTGTTTCTTGCCATGCTGTAAATCTCTTAAATTATGTGGAAATACTTTTCAGTGTCTCCTGGGAACGTCACCACAATGGCTGGGAATTCTCATAAGAATATTTACCCTGTACTACATATAGCCTACTATTTAGAACATACTGTTAGTAAAAATGTATGCAGTAAGCTACTGCATGCTACTGTTATGCACTAGGTCTACATGCTACATGTTGTCAACCACCATTTGCTCACTTTTCTTTTTACAGCCTGTTGCATTCAATTGTGGGTCTAAAAAGGGTGATTCCCTTCGCAGAGAATTCCTGTACAGTGAATTCCTACTTTATGAAAATACTAAATTAACTAGGACATCCTGGCATTCAACGCATATTCCATGTTGACAGAAAAACCGACTAAATAGGACATAGTATGACACATTGGATACACCCATTGTGTGTGAGGCATAATACTGAAGCTGTGGTCATCCTAAGCGTTACCTCAGAACTATCAGGCGCTTTCTTTTCAGTGAGGCTAACTAACACGCCATCTTGTGTTTGTTTATTGGYGTGGCACTTCCTATTTACTTTTGGAGAATCAAACGATTATGAAGTGTACCCGTCTGGACGGCATAGAACTGGCCCAGGCAGTGACAAAAAAAATCTAATCTGCTCCTAATTAAAAGGAAATGACATGGGGAATATTCCTCCGGACAGGATACAGGTTTTGTCCAGTAACCCTTCCCTCCTGAAATGAAACGAAAATAAAGTGGTTGGATTGAAATGTTTTGAAGTGGCCAATCACAAGTGAATGGTCAAATTAGGCTACCATTAGATATTATGACTTCTCCTACACTTGTTCTTTTTAAAAATGGAAGAATATATTTTTTCCTTCAGAAGCCAGTCAAAAGTAACATATAGTTACAAAAGGCATTAAACAGGGTTTAATGATCATCAGGGTCCTGTTCAGTGGGCATGAAACGTACGAAAACGCTCTGAAACGGAGAGGTACTATCTGAACATGTAGGACAGGGAGAAAGTAAGGGTGTTGCACGATCTCGTTTTTAGAGCGTTTGTGACTGCTTATTGGAAACCATTTTTAATCAAACCCTAATTTCCATATCATATTCCAGGACCCTAGATCGTTGACTCAAGTTGAAGGACTGTAACTTTGTGGAGTTTACTATTTGCTTATACCTTCAAATGTACTCCCTCCCCGGATCTTGTATGTACAGTAATTGCAGGGTAAGATTATTTTAGTCACTCTCCATAACCCTGAGTGCACACCCTTCCCAGCCACCTACCCACATATCCGTGGGTTAGCAAGCTAGTGGTATTGATGATCTCATCAATACCGTTCACTCCCCAGTCATAGAGAAAACACAGGCCTCTGCCCTTTGAAGTCTTCACTCATCTGCTCTGACACACTAGCTAGCCAAGCAGCTTCCATTTGCATTGGAAATGAGGTGAAGTCACAAGACCTGGCAAAACCTCGCAGCAACACAAGGGGGGGGAAACTTCACAAAGGGAGTCCTGACCGCGTACCTTACTCCCTCGCCCTACTTATCAAGCCAATCCGGCTTCTTCTTCAACTCCCTTCAGCTCTCCCCTTACGGCTCTCTCCTTGGGTCCCATCGGGCACATGTGAGGACTTGCCTGTGAGGGATAAGGGTGCATTTTAAGGCTTTGCGAGCAAGCAGTTTGAGCTCCGAGATGTATGATGCTTTATATACCCCCCCCTCCATCCCGTCTGTTGTTATCAGTCTAGTCCCGGTAGGGCTCCAGAATGCGACCATTTTGTCGCATTTTGTGACCCTTTAACTTGGCTGTGCAAGTATCGCATGGTGCGAGCTGCACATTCTACCTGGTCACCTCGATCAAAATGTCTATTTTTAGGGGGGATAAAACCATGAATTTATTCAACAGTAAAGTGCATTATCCTCATGATTCCTGTAATAAAAGTGTCTGGCCTGCCTGTTTCGCTGGGGCCCGCGGCTGTAATGAGCGAGCCTCTCACATGCTCTTTCCACCCTCATGTGCCCCTCGTGATTTTATAACATTTCAAAAATGCAATTGCGGGAAAACACACAACTTTGGAACCAACTAGTTGTCCATATTAAAGCGTCTCAGCTTTATGGATAATAGTTATTTCCCTAGGGGATAGGCACTAACATGCATTACCTTTGTTGTCTGATGCTGGCCAGAGTGCCAGACTGGAGACTTTTTGGGGGGGAGTTAGCATTTATTTGGGTTATTCAGTTCTGGATAAAGAGGGACAGGTAGAAGAGAGAGAGGGTATCCGTGTGTGTATAATTTTTGCGTGTGCATGTGTTCGTGTCACTTTACGGGTTTGTTTGTTTAGATTGTGTGTTTGTGAGAGTGCACGCACACACGCCATGTATACGGTACACATGCTAGTAAGTGTGTGTGTGAGTGTGGACAAGTGTGTGTGTGTGTGTGCGCACGTGTTCGACAGTAAGTGCGCATCAAGCCCGTACAGTCAAACCCTTCTAGCTCACACACATCACCTCTCTCCCTATGACGTACTGTGGAATACCTCGTGTATTTTGAGAATCATGCCACTGTGTACCCCTTATCAACTCTCCCGACGGGCAATATCCACAGTGTGAAACTTTGTGCTAAAGCTCTTCACTGGAGATCTGCCTGGCAGCTTGCATGTCCAGTGTATAGCAGAGGTGTTGAGTGAGTGGGCACATGCCTAGATTCATATCTGTTCCATCTTGTTTAAGGAGCTTTATTAAATGGCCCGTAAGTGGTTGCATGAAGCCAAGGCTAACGCAATTTGTGCAGTTGAGATGTATTTGTATTTATTAAGGATCCCCATTAGCTGCTGCCAAGGCAGTCTTCCTGGGGTCCAGCAACATTAAGCCAGTTATCTACAATCACAAATATTCCATGACGTTACATTTCATAACACTTTTCACAACACATTAAGTGTGTTCCCTCAGACCACTACTCTACTACCACATATCTACAATTCAAAATCAATGTGTACGTGTGTGTTTTATCGTGTGTGTTTAGGCGTGTGTGTGTGTGTCTCTTCACAGTCCCCGCTGTTCCATAAGGTGTATTTTTTAAATGTGTTCTTTTCTTTTTTAAATGTGATTCTACTGCTTGCATCAGTTACCTGATGTGGAATACAGTTACATGTAGCCATTGCTCTATGTAGTAATGTGCGCCTCCCATAGTCTGTTCTTAACTTTGGGATTGTGAAGAGACCTCTGGTGGCATGTGTTGTGGAGTATGCATGGGTGTCCGAGCTGTATGCTAGTAGTTTAAACGGACAACTCGGTGCATTCCGCATGTCAACACTTCTTACAAAAACAAGTAGTGATGAAGTCAATCTCTCCTCGATTTTGAGCCATGAGAGATTTACTTGCATATTATTAACGTAAACTCTCCGTGTTCATTTCAGGGCCAGCCGTGCTGCCCTGTTCTGGGCCAGTTGTAATTCTCTGAGGTGCCTCTTTGTGGCACCTGACCACACGACTGAACAGTAGTCCAGGTGCGACAAAACTAGGGCCTGTAGGACCTGCGTTGTTGATAGTGTTGTTAAAAAGGCAGAGCAGAGCATTATTATGGACAGCCTTGGCTGGAATTGGGTCAGAGACCTTGTTTAATTGTGTGTGTGCGTGTGGGTGCGTGCGCGAGGATTGAGCTCAGCTGAGGGCAGCTGCAGCAAGCCTAGACGCTTGCTGCAGGGGTTGTCTGTCTGTCGAGCCCGCAGGATTTGTGTGTGCCTGTGCGTGCGTTTGTGCGTGCTGGAACTGGGTGTGTTGGAACAGGGTGGGGGCTGTTTGACCACATCATGTAAGGTTATTGTGTCTGGTTCTAAAAACACACTTTTTGCGCACACACACACACACACACACACACACACACACACACACACACACACACACACACACCTTTCAAGCTCATCCTACTCCCATCTGGGAATTTTTATGACAAAAGCATTTTGGTACAGCACTGTATCAACCACGAAACACAGGTATTTCACCGTCCTGCAAAAGACCCCAAACAAAAACACAATTTCTTCTTTCCCCTCCAGTCTCTCACTCACCATCCTCCGTTTTGTTTCTCTCTTTCCTTGCCACTCTGAACATTGTGTGCCTTTTTCTGTGGCTCCGGGATCCAGAACTGTTCCATTAACACTGTAACCACAACACCGAGAAGCAGTGATCTGTGTGCTTCACCAGTTGCCTTTCTCTCTCCATTTTACACAGCCCACTCCACACCATAACAGCCCTACTTTCTCTATGAAATAGTTCTCTCTCTCTTCAAAACAACCAAACGGAAGAAGAGTGAGAAAGGGAGGACGAAAGAGAAAGAAAGATCTCAACCTGCCCGGAGCAGAGGCGGCACATTATTGTTCTGCGAGGGCCTCCATTTTACCATCTTCTTTTTTGGATTACTATATTTATATAGCAATACGCAAACCACATCACAGGCTTTTGCAATCTCACCCCGGCCAAGGAATCTAGGCTCTCTGCTTGCTGCACACAGCTGTTTTACAGGCCGCTCTGCTCTGTAATTCTGGCTTTATTTAGCCTGCCTGCACACACACAAACACTACGGAGAAGCTCCCCAACCTGTTTGGAAGAGATCCATAAAATTAACAGAATGTTGCTCCTCTCCCTATATCCCCTGACCCCAGTGAGAGATAATGTAGCAGGCGTAAAATAAGTAGAGAAGGGGCAAGTAGAGATGCCGCTGACAGTGGGCTTGTGAGATGCCGGACATAAGCCATTTTTTTTGAACGTCCCTCGACTCCTGCCCTGTCAACAGACATCTCCCCCAAACAAAAAAACCTGACTCTCGGAGAATGAGTGTACAACTGGTAAATAGTCGCTGATATTCAGTCAGGTGGCTAGCTAACGTTCCCTAGCTGGCTAGAAGGGGGAAGTTTATAGATAACGTTAAACAGAGCCTGACCTCAACAGGAGTGTTGTCTGAAATTAAGCTAGCTGTAGTCTTAACAAAAGAGGGTCATATACACTACCGTTCAAAAGTTTGGGGTCACCTAGAAATTCCCTTGTTTTTTAAAGAAAAGCGTTTTTTTTTGGTCCATTAAAACAACATCAAATTATTTAATTAATTAATTCAAAATTGATCAGAAATACAATGTAGACATTGTTAATGTTGTAAATGACTATTGTAGCTGGAAACAGCTGACTTTTTAATGGAACAACCACATAGGCGTACAGAGGCCCATTATCAGCAACCATCGCTCCTGTGTTCCAATGGCACGCCGTGTTAGCTAATCCAAGTTTATCATGTTAAAAGGCTAATTGATCATTAGAAAACCCTTTTGCAATTATGTTAGAACTGGCCTTCTTTAGAACCAGAATAGAACCCGCAAAACACCAGGCTCAACGTCAACAGTGAAGAGGCAACTCCGGGATGCTGGCCTTCTAGGCAGAGTTACAAAGAAAAAGCCATATCTCAGACTGGCCAATAAAAAGAAAAGATTAAGATCGGCTAAAGAACACAGACTCTGGACAGAGCAACTCTGCCTAGAAGGCCAGCATCCCGGAGTCGCCTCTTCACTGTTGACGTTGAGACTGGTGTTTTGCGGGTATTATTTAATGAAGCTGCTAGTTGAGGACTTGTGAGGCGTCTGTTTCTCAGTCTAGACACTCTAATGTACTTGTCCTCTTGCTCAGTTGTGCGCCTGGGCCTCCCACTCCTCTTTCTATTCTGGTTAGAGCCAGTTTGGCCTGTTCTGTGAATGAGCGTTGTACCAGATCTTCAGTTTCTTGGCAATTTCTCGCATGGTATTGCCTTAATTTATCAGAACAAGAATAGACTGACGAGTTTCAGAAGAAAGTGCTTTGTTTCTGGCCATTTTGAGACTGTAATCGAACCCACAAATGCTGATGCTCCAGATACTCAACTAGTCTGAAGAAGGCCCGTTTTATTGCTTTTTTAATGAGAACAACAGTTTTCAGCTGTGCTAACATAATTGCAAAATTGTTTTTTATTGATCAATTAGCCTTTTAAAATGATAAACTTGGATTAGCTAACACAACGGGCCATTGGATCACAGGAGTGATGTAGATATTTCATAAAAATAATTTCCAGCTACAATAGTCATTTACAACATTAACAATGTCTACACTGTTTTCGGACCAATTTGATGTTATTTTAATGTACAAAAAAAGTGATTTTTCTTTCAAAAACAAGGACTTTTCTAAGTCACCCCAAACTTTTGAACGGTAGTGTAAGTTCTCAACAAAATAACTTGCTTTACAGAAAGTATTGAGACAGACAGTGGTGTGGCAGACTGCAATGCAGGAGGCAAAGGATACACATAGAGAGGAAGCAAGCAGAGAGAGAGGTTAGTAATGCAGTGGTTCCCAATCTTGGGATCGGGGACCCATGTGGGGTCCCCTGCAATTGAATGGGGTCACCTGAGAGAATCTGTTATCTTAGCAAAAATATGAATAAGTAGTTTCTCTTTTAAATTGGTATGGAATATAACATTTTCAAGTCAACTAAGGGCCTTTTGCACTGTAAGAATGAATGTCTTTATGTGTTGGAACAGCCTGCTGGACCTAATCTCATGTATATACAGCTTTCATGTATTAAACTGCTTAAAAGAGAGTAGTGACACAGTGGTGAGGCAAGCTGCAATGCAGGAGGAGGCAGATGAGACAGAGAGAGGAAGCAGGGTAATATTGAAAGTTCGGAAGTGCTAGACCACCCAGGGGGTGAGATCTCTAGAAGTACTTACATTTCTATTTACTCACTCTGAAGGGCACATGACAAAAATGTGTTTGCACGGCTGAAGGATTAATAGACATCAATTAACTTTTTGTATATTCCCTTTATACGGGATATTTTACCACATTTCTTTAGTAGATCCTGGATCTCTGGAAGACGAGATAAGGGGTCAAGTAGCATGTCATCCGCATAAAGTGACACTTTATGCTCTAAGACCCTTATTGCTATAGCTACCGGCTCAATTGGGAAATAGCAGAGGGGACAAGAAGACAACCCTGTCTTGTCTCACGTTAAAGTTGGAAATGTCTTCATATGAGAAAACTGCGCATTTGAAGGGTTGTAGAAAAATATATAAAGTAAAAAAGTTCTACCTGATGACATCATCATATTTTTACCACAGATCATAGAAACGCGCCGTCTTCACATGCAGACACTGGTATTGTGCTGGAGATAATGAATATGAGATTGACACAAATGGCTATAGTGGCTAACGCCCCTGCCCCGAAGCCAGCATCAGTTAGCCGTGAGCCAGGCGCATCTCCGGCGAGCAAACGAAATTACTACAACTACAATTACCTCTTTCGCCATCTGTTATGGACCCTTTGTCGACACGGCCCCCCGCCGTACCACCACGACTGGTCCGGCGACTTAACTCCATCCGCTGCGCCCTCAACCGGCCTTCGCCGCACGTCGGAGCAGACGCTTCTACATACCCCAGCCTGCTAACTTTAAATGGCGTGTCTCCCGCATGCTAGCGTATTAACGACTACCCGCAGCTTCCCTGTTCCATCTATTGCTGTTCACTGGACCCTATGATCACTTGGCTACATAGCTGATGCCTGCTGGACTGTTCATTAATCACGGTACTCCATTTTGTTTATTTTTTGTTTATCTGTGGCCCCAACTCAGGCCCTGTGTGTACTGTATAACCGACCTCTCTGCCCATTCATTGCCATTTTACCTGTTGTTGTTGTCTTAGCTGATTAGCTGTTGTTGTCTTACCCGTTGTTGCCATAGCTAGCTCTCCCAATCAACACCTGTGATTGCTATCAAGAACAGGAATAGACTGACGAGTTTCAGAAGAAAGTGCTTTGTTTCTGGCCATTTTGAGACTGTAATCGAACCCACAAATGCTGATGCTCCAGATACTCAACTAGTCTGAAGAAGGCCCGTTTTATTGCTTCTTTAATGAGAACAACAGTTTTCAGCTGTGCTAACATAATTGCAAAATTGTTTTTTATTGATCAATTAGCCTTTTAAAATGATAAACTTGGATTAGCTAACACAACGGGCCATTGGATCACAGGAGTGATGTAGATATTTCATAAAATAATTTCCAGCTACAATAGTCATTTACAACATTAACAATGTCTACACTGTTTTTCGGACCAATTTGATGTTATTTTAATGTACAAAAAAAGTGATTTTCTTTCAAAAACAAGGACTTTTCTAAGTCACCCCAAACTTTTGAACGGTAGTGTAAGTTCTCAACAAAATAACCTTGCTTTACAGAAAGTATTGAGACAGACAGTGGTGTGGCAGACTGCAATGCAGGAGGCAAAGTATACACATAGAGAGGAAGCAAGCAGAGAGAGAGGTTAGTAATGCAGTGGTTCCCAATCTTGGGATCGGGGACCCATGTGGGGTCCCCTGCAATTGAATGGGGTCACCTGAGAGAATCTGTTATCTTAGCAAAAATATGAATAAGTAGTTTCTCTTTTAAATTGGTATGGAATATAACATTTTCAAGTCAACTAAGGGCCTTTTGCACTGTAAGAATGAATGTCTTTATGTGTTGGAACAGCCTGCTGGACCTAATCTCATGTATATACACGCTTTCTGTATTAAACTGCTTAAAAGAGAGTAGTGACACAGTGGTGAGGCAAGCTGCAATGCAGGAGGAGGCAGATGAGACAGAGAGAGGAAGCAGGTAATATTGAAAGTTCGGAAGTGCTAGACCACCCAGGGGGTGAGATCTCTAGAAGTACTTACATTTCTATGTACTCACTCTGAAGGGCACATGACAAAAATGTGTTTGCACGGCTGAAGGATTAATAGACATCAATTAACTTTTTGTTTATTCCTTTATACCGGGATATTTTCCACATTTCTTTAGTAGATCCTGGATCTCTGGAAGACGAGATAAGGGGTCAAGTAGCATGTCATCCGCATAAAGTGACACTTTATGCTCTAAGACCCTTATTGCTATAGCTAACGGCTCAATTGGGAAATAGCAGAGGGGACAGAAGACAACCCTGTCTTGTCTCACGTTAAAGTTGGAAATGTCTTCATATGAGAAAACTGCGCATTTGAAAGGGTTGTAGAAAAATATATAAAGTAAAAAAGTTCTACCTGATGACATCATCATATTTTTACCACAGATCATAGAAACGCGCCGTCTTCACATGCAGACACTGGTATTGTGCTGGAGATAATGAATATGAGATTGACACAAATGGCTATAGTGGCTAACGCCCCTGCCCCGAAGCCAGCATCAGTTAGCCGTGAGCCAGGCGCATCTCCCGGCGAGCAAACGAAATTACTACAACTACAATTACCTCTTTCGCCATCTGTTATGGACCCTTTGTCGACACGGCCCCCGCCGTACCACCACGACTGGTCCGGCGACTTAACTCCATCCGCTGCGCCCTCAACCGGCCTTCGCCGCACGTCGGAGCAGACGCTTCTACATACCCCAGCCTGCTAACTTTAAATGGCGTGTCTCCCGCATGCTAGCGTATTAACGACTACCCCGCAGCTTCCCTGTTCCATCTATTGCTGTTCACTGGCCCTATGATCACTTGGCTACATAGCTGATGCCTGCTGGACTGTTCATTAATCACGGTACTCCATTTTGTTTATTTTTTGTTTATCTGTCGGCCCCAACTCAGGCCCTGTGTGTACTGTAGTTAACCGACCCTCTCTGCCCATTCATTGCCATTTTACCTGTTGTTGTTGTCTTAGCTGATTAGCTGTTGTTGTCTTACCGTTGTTGCCATAGCTAGCTCTCCCAATCAACACCTGTGATTGCTTTATGCCTCGCTTTATGTCTCTCTCAAATGTCAATATGCCTTGCACACTGTTGTTTAGGATAGTTGTCATTGTCTTAGTTTACTGCGGAGCCCCGAGTCCCACTCAACATGCCTCAGATACCTCCTTTGTCCCACCTCCCACACATGTGATGACCTCACCGAGCCTAACTAGCCCATCCAGAGATGCAACCTCTCTTATCATCACCCGGTGCTGGGCTTACCTCCACTGTACCCGCACCCCACCATACCCCTGTCTGCACATTATGCCCTGAATCTATTCTACCACGCCCAGAAATCTGCTTCTTTATTCTTTGTCTCCAACGCTCTAGGCGACCAGTTTTGATAGCCTTTAGCCGCACCCTCATCCTACTCCTCCTCTGTTCCTCGGGTGATGTGGAGGTAAACCCAGGCCCTACATGTCCCCAGGCACCCTCATTTGTTGACTTCTGTGAAGCCTTGGTTTCATGCATGTCAACATCAGAAGCCTCCTCCCTAAGTTTGTTTTACTCACTGCTTTGCACACTCTGCCAACCCTGATGTCCTTGCCGTGTCAGAATCCTGGCTTAGGAAGGCCACCAAAAATTCTGAGATTTCCATACCCAACTATAACATTTTCCGTCAAGATAGAACTGCCAAAGGGGGAGGAGTTGCAATCTACTGCAGAGATAGCCTGCAAAGTAATGTCATACTTTCCAGGTCCATACCCAAACAGTTCGGACTTCTAATTAAAAAAATTAATCTCTCCAGAAATAAGTCTCTCACTGTTGCCGCCTGCTACCGACCCCCCTCAGCTCCCAGCTGTGCCCTGGACACCATTTGTGAACTGATCGCCCCCCATCTAGGTTCAGAGTTTGTTCTGTTAGGTGACCTAAACTGGGATATGCTTAACACCCCGGCAGTCCTACAATCTAAGCTAGATGCCCTCAATCTCACACAAATCATCAAGGAACCCACCAGGTACAACCCTAAATCCGTAAACATGGGCACCCTCTTAGACATTATCCTGACCAACTTGCCCTCCAAATACACCTCTGCTGTCTTCAATCAGGATCTCAGCGATCACTGCCTCATTACCTGTATCCGCTACGGGTCCGCGGTCAAACGACCACCCCTCATCACTGTCCAACGCTCCCTAAAACACTTCTGCGAGCAGGCCTTTCTAATTGACCTGGCCGGGT
>NC_036851.1:2499074-2570319 GCF_002910315.2 Salvelinus sp. IW2-2015 | reverse complement strand
GAGAGGAAGCAGGGTAATATTGAAAGTTCGGAAGTGCTAGACCACCCAGGGGGTGAGATCTCTAGAAGTACTTACATTTCTATTTACTCACTCTGAAGGGCACATGACAAAAATGTGTTTGCACGGCGAAGGATTAATAGACATCAATTAACTTTTTGATATTCCCTTTATACCGGGATATTTTACCACATTTCTTTAGTAGATCCTGGATCTCTGGAAGACGAGATAAGGGGTCAAGTAGCATGTCATCCGCATAAAGTGACACTTTATGCTCTAAGACCCTTATTGCTATAGCTAACGGCTCAATTGGGAAATAGCAGAGGGACAGAGACAACCCTGTCTTGTCTCACGTTAAAGTTGGAAATGTCTTCATATGAGAAAAACTGCGCATTTGAAGGGTTGTAGAAAAATATATAAAGTAAAAAAGTTCTACCTGATGACATCATCATATTTTTCCACAGATCATAGAAACGCGCCGTCTTTCACATGCAGACACTGGTATTTGGCTGGAGATAATGAATATGAGATTGACACAAATGGCTATAGTGGCTAACGCCCCTGCCCCGAAGCCAGCATCAGTTAGCCGTGAGCCAGGCGCATCTCCCGGCGAGCAAACGAAATTACTACAACTAACATTACCTCTTTCGCCATCTGTTATGGACCTTTGTCGACACGGCCCCCCGCCGTACCACCACGACTGGTCCGGCGACTTAACTCCATCCGCTGCGCCCTCAACCGGCCTTCGCCGCACGTCGGAGCAGACGCTTCTACATACCCCAGCCTGCTAACTTTAAATGGCGTGTCTCCCGCATGCTAGCGTATTAACGACTACCCCGCAGCTTCCCTGTTCATCTATTGCTGTTCACTGGACCCTATGATCACCTGGCTACATAGCTGATGCCTGCTGGACTGTTCATTAATCACGGTACTCCATTTGTTTATTTTTTGTTTATCTGTCGGCCCCAACTCAGGCCCTGTGTGTACTGGAGTTAACCGACCCTCTCTGCCCATTCATTGCCATTTTACCTGTTGTTGTTGTCTAGCTGATTAGCTGTTGTTGTCTTACCCGTTTTTGCCATAGCTAGCTCTCCCAATCAACACC
Source organism: Salvelinus sp. IW2-2015 (assembly GCF_002910315.2). Lineage (NCBI taxonomy): Eukaryota > Metazoa > Chordata > Actinopteri > Salmoniformes > Salmonidae > Salvelinus > Salvelinus sp. IW2-2015. The sequence continues at coordinate 2,569,217 of NC_036851.1, read as the reverse complement.
TGTGATTGCTATCAGAACAAGAATAGACTGACGAGTTTCAGAAGAAAGTGCTTTGTTTCTGGCCATTTTGAGACTGTAATCGAACCCACAAATGCTGATGCTCCAGTATCTCAACTAGTCTGAAGAAGGCCCGTTTTATTGCTTCTTTAATGAGAACAACAGTTTTCAGCTGTGCTAACATAATTGCAAAATTGTTTTTTTATTGATCAATTAGCCTTTTAAAATGATAAACTTGGATTAGCTAACACAACGGGCCATTGGATCACAGGAGTGATGTAGATATTTCATAAAAATAATTTCCAGCTACAATAGTCATTTACAACATAACAATGTCTACACTGTTTTTCGGACCAATTTGATGTTATTTTAATGTACAAAAAAAGTGATTTTCTTTCAAAAACAAGGACTTTTCTAAGTCACCCCAAACTTTTGAACGGTAGTGTAAGTTCTCAACAAAATAACCTTGCTTTACAGAAAGTATTGAGACAGACAGTGGTGTGGCAGACTGCAATGCAGGAGCAAAGTATACACATAGAGAGGAAGCAAGCAGAGAGAGAGGTTAGTAATGCAGTGGTTCCCAATCTTGGGATCGGGGACCCATGTGGGGTCCCCTGCAATTGAATGGGGTCACCTGAGAGAATCTGTTATCTTAGCAAAAATATGAATAAGTAGTTTCTCTTTTAAATTGGTATGGAATATAACATTTTCAAGTCAACTAAGGGCCTTTTGCACTGTAAGAATGAATGTCTTTATGTGTTGGAACAGCCTGCTGGACCTAATCTCATGTATATACAGCTTTCATGATTTAAACTGCTTAAAAGAGAGTAGTGACACAGTGGTGAGGCAAGCTGCAATGCAGGAGGGCAGATGAGACAGAGAGAGGAAGCAGGGTAATATTGAAAGTTCGGAAGTGCTAGACCACCCAGGGGGTGAGATCTCTAGAAGTACTTACATTTCTATGTACTCACTCTGAAGGGCACATGACAAAAATGTGTTTGCACGGCTGAAGGATTAATAGACATCAATTAACTTTTTGTATATTCCCTTTATACCGGGATATTTTACCACATTTCTTTAGTAGATCCTGGATCTCTGGAAGACGAGATAAGGGGTCAAGTAGCATGTCATCCGCATAAAGTGACACTTTATGCTCTAAGACCCTTATTGCTATAGCTAACGGCTCAATTGGGAAATAGCAGAGGGGACAGAAGAACAACCCTGTCTTGTCTCACGTTAAAGTTGGAAATGTCTTCATATGAGAAAACTGCGCATTTGAAAGGGTTGTAGAAAAATATATAAAGTAAAAAAGTTCTACCTGATGACATCATCATATTTTTACCACAGATCATAGAAACGCGCCGTCTTCACATGCAGACACTGGTATTGTGCTGGAGATAATGAATATGAGATTGACACAAATGGCTATAGTGGCTAACGCCCCTGCCCCGAAGCCAGCATCAGTTAGCCGTGAGCCAGGCGCATCTCCCGGCGAGCAAACGAAATTACTACAACTACAATTACCTCTTTCGCCATCTGTTATGGACCCTTTGTCGACACGGCCCCCCGCCGTACCACCACGACTGGTCCGGCGACTTAACTCCATCCGCTGCGCCCTCAACCGGCCTTCGCCGCACGTCGGAGCAGACGCTTCTACATACCCCAGCCTGCTAACTTTAAATGGCGTGTCTCCCGCATGCTAGCGTATTAACGACTACCCCGCAGCTTCCTGTTCCATCTATTGCTGTTCACTGGACCCTATGATCACTTGGCTACATAGCTGATGCCTGCTGGACTGTTCATTAATCACGGTACTCCATTTTGTTTATTTTTTTGTTTATCTGTCGGCCCCAACTCAGGCCCTGTGTGTACTGTAGTTAACCGACCCTCTCTGCCCATTCATTGCCATTGCATTTTACCTGTTGTTGTTGTCTTAGCTGATTAGCTGTTGTTGTCTTACCCGTTGTTGCCATAGCTAGCTCTCCCAATCAACACCTGTGATTGCTTTATGCCTCGCTTTATGTCTCTCTCAAATGTCAATATGCCTTGCACACTGTTGTTTAGGATAGTTGTCATTGTCTTAGTTTACTGCGGAGCCCCGAGTCCCACTCAACATGCCTCAGATACCTCCTTTGTCCCACCTCCCACACATGTGATGACCTCACCGAGCCTAACTAGCCCATCCAGAGATGCAACCTCTCTTATCATCACCCGGTGCCTGGGCTTACCTCCACTGTACCCGCACCCCACCATACCCCTGTCTGCACATTATGCCCTGAATCTATTCTACCACGCCCAGAAATCTGCTTCTTTTATTCTTTGTCTCCAACGCTCTAGGCGACCAGTTTTGATAGCCTTTAGCCGCACCCTCATCCTACTCCTCCTCTGTTCCTCGGGTGATGTGGAGGTAAACCCAGGCCCTACATGTCCCCAGGCACCCTCATTTGTTGACTTCTGTGAAGCCTTGGTTTCATGCATGTCAACATCAGAAGCCTCCTCCCTAAGTTTGTTTTACTCACTGCTTTAGCACACTCTGCCAACCCTGATGTCCTTGCCGTGTCAGAATCCTGGCTTAGGAAGGCCACCAAAAATTCTGAGATTTCCATACCCAACTATAACATTTTCCGTCAAGATAGAACTGCCAAAGGGGGAGGAGTTGCAATCTACTGCAGAGATAGCCTGCAAAGTAATGTCATACTTTCCAGGTCCATACCCAAACAGTTCGGACTTCTAATTAAAAAAATTAATCTCTCCAGAAATAAGTCTCTCACTGTTGCCGCCTGCTACCGACCCCCCTCAGCTCCCAGCTGTGCCCTGGACACCATTTGTGAACTGATCGCCCCCCATCTAGGTTCAGAGTTTGTTCTGTTAGGTGACCTAAACTGGGATATGCTTAACACCCCGGCAGTCCTACAATCTAAGCTAGATGCCCTCAATCTCACACAAATCATCAAGGAACCCACCAGGTACAACCCTAAATCCGTAAACATGGGCACCCTCATAGACATTATCCTGACCAACTTGCCCTCCAAATACACCTCTGCTGTCTTCAATCAGGATCTCAGCGATCACTGCCTCATTACCTGTATCCGCTACGGGTCCGCGGTCAAACGACCACCCCTCATCACTGTCCAACGCTCCCTAAAACACTTCTGCGAGCAGGCCTTTCTAATTGACCTGGCCCGGGTATCCTGGAAGGATATTGACCTCATCCCGTCAGTTGAGGATGCCTGGTCATTCTTTAAAAGTAACTTCCTCACCATCTTAGATAAGCATGCCCCGTTCAAAAAAATGCAGAACTGAGAACAGATATAGCCCTTGGTTCACTCCAGACCTGACTGCCTTCGACCAGCACAAAAACATCCTGTGGCGGACTGCAATAGCATCGAATAGTCCCCGTGATATGCAACTGTTCAGGGAAGTCAGGAACCAATACACGCAGTCAGTCAGGAAAGCAAAGGCTAGCTCTTTCAAGCAGAAATTTGCATCCTGTAGCATAAACTCCAAAAGGTTCTGGGCTGTCTCTTATACACATCTAGATGTGTATAAGAGACAGCCTATATCCATCCTGCCCTGCCTATCTAAGGTCTTCGAAAGCCAAGTTAATAAACAGATCACTGACCATCTCGAATCCCACCGTACCTTCTCCGCTGTGCAATCCGGTTTCCGAGCCGGTCATGGGTGCACCTCAGCCACGCTCAAGGTACTAAACGATATCATAACCGCCATCGATAAAAGACAGTACTGTGCAGCCGTCTTCATCGACCTGGCCAAGGCTTTCGACTCTGTCAATCACCGTATCCTTATCGGCAGACTCACAACAGCCTTGGTTTCTCAAATGACTGCCTCGCCTGGTTCACCAACTACTTCTCAGACAGAGTTCAGTGTGTCAAATCGGAGGGCCTGTTGTCCGGACCTCTGGCAGTCTCTATGGGGGTTCCACAGGGCTCAATTCTCGGGCCGACTATTTTCTCTCTATATTTCAATGATGTCGCTCTTGCTGCTGGTGATTCCCTGATCCACCTCTACGCAGATGACACCATTCTGTATACATCTGGCCCTTCCTTGGACACTGTGCTATCTAACCTCCAAACGAGCTTCAATGCCATACAACACTCCTTCCGTGGCCTCCAACTGCTCTTAAACGCTAGTAAAACCAAATGCATGCTTTTCAACCGTTCGCTGCCCGCACCCGCTCTGCCCGACTAGCATCACTACTCTGGACGGTTCTGAATTAGAATATGTGGACAACTACAAATACCTTGGTGTCTGGCTAGACTGTAAACTCTCATTCCAGATTCATATTAAACATCTCCAATCCAAAATTAAATCTAGAATCGGCTTCCTATTTCGCAACAAAGCATCCTTCACTCATGCTGCCAAACATACCCTTGTAAAACTGACTATCCTACCGATCCTCGACTTTGGCGATGTAATTTACAAAATAGCTTCCAGTACTCTACTCAGCAAACTGGATGCAGTCTATCACAGTGCCATCCATTTTGTCACCAACGCCCCTTATACCACCCACCACTGCGACCTGTTTGCTCTAGTCGGCTGGCCCTCGCTATATATTCATCGCCAAACCCACTGGGTCAAGGTCATCCATAAGTCTATGCTAGGTAAAGCTCCGCCTTATCTCAGCTCACTGGTCACGATAACAACACCCACCCGTAGCATGCGCTCCAGCAGGTATGTCTCACTGGTCGTCCCCAAAGCCAACGCTTATTTTGGCCGCCTTTCCTTCCGGTTCTCTGCTGCCAATGACTGGAACGAATTGCAAAAATCGCTGAAGCTGGAGACTTATATTTCCCTCACTAACTTTAAACATCAGCTATCTGAGCAGCTAACCGATCGCTGCAGCTGTATATAGCCCATCTGTAAATAACCCACCCAATCTACCTACCCCATCTCCATATTGTTTTTATTTACTTTTCTGCTCATTTGCACACCAGTATTTCTACTTGCACATCATCATCTGCTCATCTATCACTCCGGTGTTAATTTGCTAAACTGTAATTTCTTCGCTACTATGGCCTATTTATTGCCTTACCTTCTCACGCCATTTGCACACACTGTATATAGACTTTCTTTTTTTTCTATTGTGTTATTGACTGTACGCTTGTTTATTCCATTTGTATCTCTGTGTTGTTGTTTGTGTCGCACTGCTTTGCTTTATCTTGGCCGGGTCGCAGTTGTAAATGAGAACTTGTTCTCAACTAGCCTACCTGGTTAAATAAAGGTGAAATAAAAAATGTAATAATAATAATAATAAATGTTGTGCAAAGTAAAGCACGCCCTTCTTTTGGGGTAAAGGTGCAAAGAAATTATTAAATAAATGCAATTTCAGTAGGAGCTCGCTAGCACCCCCAAAATGTCATATTTTGGTTCATATCGGTGGTTTTTCGTCTTATCTCGATCGCCCACTGGAGTTTATAGTTTACCCACTTTTTGGCCACTACATCACTGCTGGCACTAATAACAGTGGTGAGTGCTTGTGTGAGTGTGTGCGAGCGATCTGGGTGAGTAGAGTCAAAATTCCTGCTCGCATTAGCGAATGCCACCAGCACATCTTGCCAACTTGGAAAAGATCAACGTTAACTGAAGGGTTTTTCTTTCCTTTAACGAACAAACTTTCACAGAGATACGTCTTTCTTTGATCTCCCATCACTCGGTTGCAATTATTCCCAAACAATACCTTCAAAGATGCCAGATGGACACAGACACTGTTGTTGCAACACATTTTGTAATCAAAACGTAATCACCCGGGGCCTCATTTTTAACCGATGTGTACATTTCAAACTAAATATCGGCGCATGCCATGCATACACGTTTCCCATTATAAATCACACGTTTCCCATTATAAATCAGAACTGTCATAAAAATGTACACCTATGAACAAGCATAAAGAAAATGCCCTCCCGTTCACCTTTTATGGTGACAATAATGCCCTTTATAATTTGGTGCTATTGGATTTAGGCCACGCCAGTTTGTAAAATAAAGAACAATGGCATATTTGATCACATTCCTGTAGAGGTGTGAGCACAATGTTTTTATATTTTGCAGTGACTTTTTCAAACTAAACATGCATGCTGCCTATAGTAAGTGCCTGTCCGGGCATTCTGCAAGATTGATTGTATATTGGAAACTTTTTAAAAGTAGGCGACTATATCCCCCTATGCGAAGGATATACTTTATTGTTGTTCAATATTTTGTTCGTCAATAGATTATTTTATTTCTATGTCTTCCCTTGGTATAGGCTGTGAGATTAAATAGGTTTATGGTGTTGTGCACCTATCGCACAGCAATACTTTAACCTACCCATACTACATAAGCTACCGGTCTATGTACTGTGTTGGCAGAATGTTGTATTTTTGTTGTTGTCAGCAGCACGTTTGAATTCAACAATGTTTTGCATCGACTTTTCCCTGAACCTAAATATGTTGGACTGCCCGTGAATTCTGAAACATTGTCTAAGCTACTCAAAACAAAAATTGAAATTACAGTAGGCTACATACAGTAGTAGCATAAATACTTCACAGTAAAAGATCACCTCTCGTGTTCACCAGTCAAATTCGTCTGTAGCCTATAAATGGCGCTGCCTATGGGATCACATACAGCAAAACTTTAAACACGTAGCCTATATGTTTACATACAGTGGTTATTCCTTTAAAAGTTGCGTCATACCATTGCACGCTTGATGAGTGCTGCGGAATGGTATGGCATGTTGGAGTGCATGACGTCATAGTATTTTACTGTCAACCATTGTTGCCATTAATACTAGTTGGACGACCAGAGGGCATCTTTGAGAAGTTATTGAAATGACATGGAGCTGTAGGCCTAAGAGTCTTGTTTTCTGTAGCTGTTTTAGTGTAACTTACTTATTGGCATAAAGGCCGACTACAATGTACAGTACATCAATCAATCATTCATTCATTTGTGTATGTCATCACACAGCATACGAGCCATCCATGTCWTTTAAATACAGTCAAGCATTTTAGTTATACAACAAAATAACAAAGGGAGCCTTGAATAATGAAACAATGAATAAATCGCAAAGTGTCGGCTTAAGGGATTGAATTCACGAATGCCTTTGACTGTTTTTAATATTGGCTGTACTAGAGACTTTCAAACCTTTTTTTGTTAGAACAGACTATATGCGATTGATTATTGTATTTGTTGTGCTGTTTATACTGTTATAAATGTAGCTGAATTACATGTATTAATATTATGGTGTTTCTATTCCAAGAAAAATGAAGATGCATTTTACAGTAGCCTAGGCTAAAAATATGGCTCTGTACAACGTGACAGGTTGGGAGTAGGCCTAGGCTACTAATCGATTGCGAGTGAAGAGCAAAATAATAACAACGCTAATTGTAGTCTAACTAATACCCAAACGGAGATTCCGTGAAAAGAAAAATCTGTTTATCAAGACCATTCCCCATGCTGGTCTCAGAGCAGCGCGAAACGGTGCTGAAATACACTGCTCAAAAAAATAAAGGGAACACTTAAACAACACAATGTAACTCCAAGTCAATCACACTTCTATGAAATCAAACTGTCCACTTAGGAAGCAACACTGATTGACAATAAATTTCACATGCTGTTGTGCAAATGGAATAGACAAAAGGTGGAAATTATAGGCAATGCAAGACACCCCCAAAAAAGGAGTGATTCTGCGGGTGGTGACCACAGACCACTTCTCAGTTCCTATGCTTCCTGGCTGATGTTTTGGTCACTTTTGAATGCTGGCGTGTCTCTCACTCTAGTGGTAGCATGAGACGGAGTCTAACACCCAGACAAGTGGCTCAGGTAGTGCAGTTCATCCAGGATGGCACATCAATGCGAGCTGTGGCAAAAAGGTTTGCTGTGTCTGTCAGCGTAGTTGTCCAGAGCATGGAGGCGCTACCAGGAGACAGGCCAGTACATCAGGAGACGTGGAGGAGGCCGTAGGAGGCAACAACCCAGCAGCAAGGAAACCGCTACCTCCGCCTTTGTGCAAGGAGGAGCACTGCCAGAGCCCTGCAAAATGACCTCCAGCAGGCCACAAATGTGCATGTGTCTGCTCAAACAACCCACTGGGCAGGTGTGATGTAGTTGTTATTTGTATGTGTATGTTTTGTATTGTCTGAAAAGATCAAATAAAATCTTACAAAAAAAATGTAATCAGGAAAAATTACAAGCTTGCAACACGCATCTGATTATTCTTTTTTAATAGAATTTATTCAATTTATTTAGTTGACATTTTTCATTGTAACCACAATGTCACAGATAATTGAACGCACACAACTTGTGCAGATTAACTTGGTCAAAACATTTATTTTTTAAAGACCATCAGAAAAAATGTTGGTACTTAACTAGTACACTAGTACACTTCATAATTAAATGAAGTAGCTCAGGTCTTGAAAATATGGGCAACCCTTTTCCCCTCCCTATCCTCTCTGGACTCTCTTTCATTCAGTTACAGAAACTCACTTTATATAGAGGGCCTGTCACTCTTTCACACTGTGGTAAATAAAGCCAGTTTGTTATTTAGAATTTATTTTCGGTCTGGTTTTAGAGGGATAGAAACCAAAAGTCCACAGTGCCTATATTTTGAAAATCGTCAGTCCACATTTGTAATTGCGCCAATGTATTTACAAGTTCTCTCTCAACTCCGGGACCACCCGGAGTTTTGTTACTGCTTGATGCAGGACTCTAGTGCCAGAGAAGAGAGACTCTTGGACTGAAACATTCACTCACATTTACGAAAAGATATTTCAGACTACCCATTCCAAAAATCATCTAATGGCAAATGCCTGAATCTTGTTATTATGTTTCTATGAATAAGCGTGTCATCATATCCCCCATTTGCACAAAATACTTAGGTCTACTTGCCTGCTTTCAAGACAGTTCTTCAACCACAAGAAGACATGTGAATGCATGGCTTGCTTGGAGGAAATTATATTATCACGTCAAGCTCAGTTTTTATATTTTTTTTTAGAAATGAGGCCCCTGAAGAATTTTAACTATCGACAGGATCATTTTTTTGTGTCTGTCTGTTGGCAGTGCTTCGGCTCAGTCGAGTCCTTTCAGTACACTATCCGCAGGATTAGCTTAGAAGCTAGTCTGCAAACCCAGAGTCCTTTGGCCTTGTTATATTCTGTGTAGCTAGGGCTCTTGGTTTAAAGGATTCTAGGTCGGTAGGACACACAAAAAGCACCCCCATGCGGAAAGAGTGGCAGCTGAACCAATGAGGACACAGGGGCACCTATATTCAATACGGTGCCCCTTTTTAAAGCGACAAGGCCCACCCCTTTCTCTGTACATTTAAAACCCAAAGGATCCTTCACTGCCCATCTGGCACGAGTTCTCACACTCGTTAAGCAGAGGTTCTCCCTCTCTATAAATACAAAAACCCCCCTGTCACTCCAACCCCCCTCCCTACCACCCCTCCCTCCTCTACAGTGTACACTCATAGTCACACTAACCTTCTCTTGCCACCCAGTGTAAAAGTCATGGAGATCACATGGGGGCCCTCACTATTTTTATACCCATTTACAGGTGGTGTCTCTTTTTGTCATTTAGTTATTATCCACAGTGGCTGGCTGGCAGCCCCGGGGTCCTGTCTGAAACTGTCCGGAATGAATCAGACATGTCTACTAATTTAGGGTGGTGGTAAGGGTTAGGATTGAATATAGGTAAACTGAGTGTAGGCTACTGCAGATCTCTATTTAGGGATTCTTTCTACTTTATGTGCACAATGTAGGACCTTGTAGTATAGTAGATTAGGGCAGAAGATAGCTGCCGTTTTACAGGCTCCAAACCAATTGTACTATGTTGTGTTTTTTTGCCTTGTTTTGTACATAATGTTTCTGCTACTGTCTCTTATGACCAAAAAGAGCTTCTGGGTTTCAGAACAGCGATTACTGACCTCGAACTGGACAAATATTTTTTCTTGAACGAGTCGGACGCGAATGATTTACACCAGATACCCGACAAGGCCTAGATCCCTGTCATTCGCGTGAAGAGAATACGCAGATAGAGGGGACGCAAGTCCGGGTGCCTTGTGAGAATTTGTCGGCGAGTGGGTAACCCGCCTCTACCATCCGTCCTATTGGCCAACGTGCAATCATTAAAAACTGTAATATCTTATGTTTCACCGAGTCGTGGCTGAACGACGACATGGATAATATACAGTTGGCTCTTTTTTCCATGCATCGGCAAGACAAAACAGCTGCCTCCAGTAAGACGAGGGGTGGTGGTCTGTGTCTATTTGTCAATAACAGCTGGTGCGCGAAATCAAATATTAAGGAATTCTCCAGGTTTTGCTCGCCTGAGGTAGAGTATCATGAGTATCATGATAAGTCCCAAGAGCGTTTTCATCTATATTTTTCGTACCTGTCTATTTACCACCACAAACCGATGCTGGCACTAAGACCACTCCCAATGAGCTGTATAAAGCCATAAGCAAACAAGAAAATGCTAATCTAGAAGCGGCGCTCCTAGTGGCCGGGGACTTTATTGCAGGGAAACTTATATCCGTTTTACCTAGTTTCTGCATGCATTGTACATGTGCAAGAAGAGGGGAAAAAAACTCTAGACCACCATTTTCTATACTCCTGATTCCTGCTTACAAGCAAAAACTAAAGCAAGAAGTACCAGTGACTTGCTCAATACGGAAGTGGTCAGATGACGCAGATACGAAGCTAGATGACTGTTTTGCTAACACAGGCTAGAATATGTTCCGGGACTCATCCGATGGCATTGAGGAGTACACCACATCAGTCACTGGCTTTATCAATAAGTGCATCGATGACATTGTCCCCACGTTGACCGTACGTGCATACCCGAACCAGAAGCCATGGATTACAGACTAGATCTGCACTGAGCTAAAGGGTAGAGCTGCCACTTTCAAGGAGCTGGACTCTAACCCGGACACTTATAAGAAATTCCGCTATGCCCTCAGACGAACCATCAAACAAGCAAAGCGTAAATACAGGACTAAGATGGAATTCTATTACACTGGCTCCAACGCTCGTCGGATGTGGCAGGGCTTGCAAACTATTATTGACTACAAAGGGAAGCCCAGCCGCGAGCTGCCCAGTGACACAAGCCTACCAGACGAGCTAAATTACTTCTATGCGCGCGTCGAGGAAAGCAACACTGAAGCATGCATGAGGGCACCCGCTGTTACGGACAGCTATGTGATCACGCTCTCCGTAGCATTCTGTAACATTCACAAGGCTGCAGGGCCAGACGGATTACCAGGATGTGTACTCCGAGCATGTGCTGACCAACTGGCAAGTGTCTTCACTGACATTTTCAACCTGTCCCTGGCCCTGGTCTGTAATACCTACATATTTCAAGCAGACCACCATAGTTCCTGTGCCCAAGAACACCAAAGTAACTTGCCTAAATGACTTCTGACCCATAGCACTCATGTCTGTAGCCATGAAGTGCTTTGAAAGGCTGGTCCGGGCTTCCATCAACACCATCATCCCAGAAACCCTAGACCCACTCCAATTTGCATACTGCCCCAACAGATCCACAGATGACGCAATCTATATTGCACTCAACACTGCCCTTTCCCACCTGGACAAAAGGAGCACCTATGTGAGCTAAGCATTCAACACCATAGTGCCCTTAAAGCTCATCCCTAAGCTAAGGACCCTGGGACTAAACACCTCCATCTGCAACTGGATCCTGGACTTCCTGACGGGCTGCCCCCAGGTGGTAAGGGTAGGCAACAACCCATCTCCCTGTTCCCCCATGACTGCGTGACAAAGCACGACTCCAACACCATCATTCAGTTTCCCGACAACACAGCTATGGGTCAAATGACTTCTGACCCATAGCACTCATGTCTGTAGCCATGAAGTGCTTTGAAAGGCTGGTCAGGGCTCACATCAACACCATCATCCCAGAAACCCTAGACCCACTCCAATTTGCATACTGCCCCAACAGATCCACAGATGACGCAATCTATATTGCACTCACACTGCCCTTTCCCACCTGGACAAAAGGAGCACCTATGTGAGCTAAGCATTCAACACCATAGTGCCCTTAAAGCTCATCACTAAGCTAAGGACCCTGGGACTAAACACCTCCATCTGCAACTGGATCCTGGACTTCCTGACGGGCTGCCCCCAGGTGGTAAGGGTAGGCAACAACCCATCTCCCTGTTCCCCCATGACTGCGTGACAAAGCACGACTCCAACACCATCATTCAGTTTCCCGACGACACAACGGTGGTAAGCCTGATCACCGACAACGATGAGACAGCCTATAGTGAGGAAGTCAGACACCTGGAAGTGTGGTGTCAGGACAACAACCTCTTCTTCAACGTGATCAAGACAAAGGAGATGATCGTGGACTACAGGAAAAACAGGGCCGAGCACGCCCCCATTCTCATCGACGGGGCTGTAGTGGAGCAGGTTCAGAGCTGTCCACATCATCAACAAACTATCATGGTCCAAACACACCAAGACAGTTGTGAAGAGGGCACGAAAACACCTTTTCCCCCTCAGGAGACTGAAAAGATTTGGCATGGGTCTTCAGATCCTCTAAAAGTTATACAGCTGCACCATTGAGAGCACCAGCTGCACCATTGAGAGCACCATTGAGAGCAACCGGACTGGTTGCATCACCGCCTGGTATGGCAACTGCTCGGTTTCCGACCGCAAGGCGCTACAGAGGGTAGTGCATACGGCCCAGTACATCACTGGGGCAAAGCTTCCTGTCATCCAGGACCTCTATACCAGGCGGTGTCAGAGGAAGGCCTTAAAAATTGCCAAAGACTCCAGCCACCCTAGTCATAGACTGTTCTCTCTGCTACCGCATGGCAAGTGGTACCGGAGTGCCAAGTCTAGGTCCAAAAGGCTTTTGAACAGCTTCTACTCCCAAGCCGTAAACCTGCTCAACAGCTAATCAATGGCTACCCGGACTATTTACATTGACCCCCCCCCCCCCTCCCTTTTTGTTATGCTGCTGCTACTCTCTGTTTATTATCTATGCATAGTCACTTTACCCCTACCTACATGTACGTATTACCTCAATTACCTCGACTAACCGTAACCCCCGCACATTGACTCGGTGCCGGTACCCCCTGTATATAGCCTCTTTATTGTTATTTTGTTGTTGCTCTTTTATTTTTTACTTTAGTTTATTTAGTCAAATAAAAGTTTTTCCTAACTCTTATTTTTCTTAAAACTGCATTGTTGGTTAAGGGCTTGTAAGTAAGCATGTCACGGTAAGGTCTACACACATGTTGTTTTCGGCGCACGTGGCAAGTAACACATAGTTAGAATGGCTAGGCTAAGTGTCGCTACACTCTCCAGCTCCCCTCTTTGAATGTTAGCCGGCCACAAAGACTTTGGCCTCTTAATCAGTGGTTTGCAGGTCCCCTGAGTCAAGCCAGCCCCACTATAAACAGAACACCATGTGTTACAAATAGAGCCCAGTGGTGCTATTCATCACACCACCTCCCTTATTCTTTCTCTCTCGTTTTCTCCCTCTCTCTGTTAGTGTTCGTCCCGTCCTCTCCCTGCCCTGTTGTAGTAGATCCTCCTTGAGCCATATGTTGTTCTCCCAGTGACTTTGGTTTTTGGCAGCCCGTGTTGAAGCTCCACGGAGATCAGCTTTGTTTCTGTGCTATTCAGCACTTTGAGCTGGCTGCTGGCATTTGCCTATGGATTTACAGTCCATAAGTCAACTTGAAGGCAAACCTAGTAGGTTTTTACAGGCTGGAGTTGGGGGGTATTTTTTGGCACAGGCTTTTGACAAAGAAGACGTAACATATTATTTGATATTCCCATCATCTTTGATAAGGCACGAATAACTTAAGTTGTAGTTTTGGTATGGTGTCTTTGTAAGTTGTATCCTTAAGCGAATCTAAGTTGTGTTAGCGTTAGTAAGGATTTTGGCAAAGGTGTACTGTATATTTTTCCTGAAGGGTCATAATTTATCTTGGTCAGTCACGCCATTCATTGAAAACATGATTTTAAAAGGTCTCATGTCTCACCTGTATAAATATTATCCTAAACCTTAGTTGTTTCTCCTCACAAAGGGGTTATTCACTGCGGTGCCTGGACAGTGGAGTGGGTCATGGGAAGAAGTGGAGATGGGAGGGACGTATGTTGGCACAGAAGAGGGCACCTTCCCATCAGAACAAACCAACCCAACCCCCCTACCATTAGACCATTCTGGTAGTCACTCCCCATGACTGGTTGCCACCACTGTTTCAGGAGGGTCGGGGGTTGGGCTGTGGGGTCTGGGGTGGGGTAGCTGTCTGTCCCTCAGTCTCTGCCTCCCCCTCTCTCACTCTCTGTGTTGTATTGAGCCATATTGGCCCTGGATAGTGCATATGTTCACTTCTGGGAAAGCCCAGAGAACAATGTCTCGCACTCCGGCATAAAATCTCTGGCATCCTGGGAGACTCCTTCAGTTCTGAGTCACGGAATTGAAAGTATGATGTATCTTAGCAAAGTGCGGGCAATCCTCCTCGAATGTGTTATGTCAACTTTTGTCATCTGCATTGGGTTGTGTGTGTGTGTCATATTGCCCTGGTTTGCAGTTGAACATGTCCTGAGAAAGGATGTGGGGGACATTTTTCTCCCAATGAAAATATGTTGCACAACTTGCACTGGAGCTCGATGTATCTGAGCTTTGTAGCAAAAAAACAGCGCACGTGTTATTTTTTTGGGACCGCATTGTATCTGTTGTGGGGGGAAAATTTGACCACCCAATGCGGAAAAATTATATAGTTACATTCATTTTAACAACATGTATGTGCATGTATTTATGTACACGTAAATCACAGATACAGTGCATTCGGAAAGTATTCAGACACCTTGACTTTTTGCATATTTTGTTAAGTTATAGCCTTATTTCTAAAAACGGATTTCTTATATTAAATCAATCTACACACAATACCCCATAATGACAAAGCACAAACAGGTTAAGAATGTTTTTCAAATGTATATAATAAAAAAAAAATCTATATCACATTTACATAAGTATTCAGACCCTTTACTCAGTACTTTGTTGAAGCACACTTTGGCAGCGATTATAGCCTTGAATCTTCTTGGGTATGATGCTACAAGCTTGGCACACCTGTATTTGGGGAGTTTCTCCCATTATTTTCTGCAGATCCTCTCAAGCTCTGTCAGGTTGGATGGGGAGTGTCGCTGCACAGCTATTTTCAGATCTCTCCAGAGATGTTCGATCAGGTTCAAGTCCGGGCTCTGGCTGGGCCACTCAAGGACATTCAGAGACCTGTTCCGAAGCTACTCCTGTGTTGTCTCGGCTGTGTACTTGGTGTCGTTGTCCTGATGGAAGGTGAACCTTCGCCTTAGTTTGAGGTCCTGAGCGCTCTGGAGCAGGCTTTCATCAAGGATCTTTCTGTACTTTGCTCCATTCATCTTTCCCTTGATCCTGACTTGCCTCCCAGTCCCAACTTCTGAAAAACATCCCCACAGCATGATTCTGCACCACCACGCTTCACCGTAGGGATGGTGCCAGGTTTCTTTCAGACATGACGCTATGCATTCAGGCCAAAGAGTTCAATCTTAGCTTCATCAGACCAGAGAATCTTGTTTKTCTTGTTCTGAGAGTCCTTTAGGTGCCTTTTGGCAAACTCCAAGGGGGCTGTCACGTGACTTTTACTGAGGAGTGGCTTCCGTCTGGCCACTCTACCATAAAGGCCTGATTGGTGGAGTGCTCCAGAGATGGTTGTCCTTCTGGAAGGTTCTCCCATCTCCACAGAGGATCTCTGGAGCTCTGTTAGAGTGACCATCGGGTTCTTGGTCACCTCCCTGACCAAGGCCCTTCTCGCCCGGGTAGCCAGCTCTAGGAAGAGTCTTGGTGGTTCCAAACGTCTTCCATTTAAGAGTGATGGCCACTGTGTTCTTGGGGACCTTCAATGCTACCCTTCCCCAGATCTGGACACAATCCTGTCTCGAAGCTCTACGGACAATTCCTTCCACCTCATGGCTTGTTTTTTGCTCTGACGTGCACTGTCAACTGTGGGACCTTATATAGACAGGTGTGTGCCTTTCGAAATCATGTCCAATCAATTGAATTTACCACAGGTGGGCTCCAATCAAGTTGTAGAACCATCTCAAGGATGATCAATGGAAACAAGATGCATCTGAGCTTGTGTGTCATAGCAAAGACTCTGAAAAAGGTATTTCATTTTTCATTTTTATACATTTACAAACATTTCTAAATAAGTGTTTTTGCTTTGTCATCATTGGGTATTGTGTGTAGATTGAGGATTTAATTAAAACAAATATATATTTTAGAATAAGGCTATAACGTAACAAAATGTGGAAAAAGTCAAGGGGTGTGAATACTTTCCTAATGCAATGTACAAAACATTAGGACAGACTGACCAGGTGAATCCGGGTGAAAGCTATGATCCCTTATTGATGTCATCTGTTAAATACACTTCAATCAGTGTAGCTCTGTAATGAACATGATGGGAGACAGAGAGCTGCTTTCAAGCGCAGGGCGCAGCAGGTGTGTATTTGTGAAGGACCACAGGAGGAGGCAGGTAGCTGGGTCCAGGGGCAGGCAGAAGGTCATACACAGGGGGTCCAAAAAGGCAACAGTACAGGCAGGGAAAAGCCTAGTAACGTCGTCCGGGAGATCAGGCAATAGGTTAATAACAGGAAATCCGATAGGCTAAAGTACAGGTAGGGAATAGACAAAAGGCACCGTTAGTGAGGCAGGCAAAACTATCAGACACAGGAGGATTAAATTACGGGAAACACAGCGCTCCGAATAGAAGTGTGTCACAAAACAAACAATACCTCACAGTGATGGGGTGCAAAGAACTGAACTAAATAGTGTGTGATGATGACATACAGGTGTGTGAACAGGTGATCAGAATTCAGGTGATTGGGATCTGGAGCGTGAGCTGCGTTCAGGGGATCTATGTGTTTGAGAGTGTGAGTTGGAAGCAGACGTTACAAGATGAAGAGAGGGAAACAGGTTAAATAAGGATTTTTAAGCCTTGAGACAATTGAGACATGGATTGTGTGTGTGTGCCATTCATAGGGTTAATGGGCAAGACAAAAGATTTAAGTGACTTTGAACAAGGTATGATAGTAGGTGCCCAATGCTGCTGGGTTTTTTCACGCTCAACCGTTTGCTTTGTGTCCACCACCCAAATTACATCCAGCCAACTTGACACAACATGGGCCAGCACATCTTGTAGAGTTCATGCCCACACAAATTGAGGCTGTTCTGAGGGCAAAAAGGGGTGCAACTCAATAAAGCCTTATGTATATATATTTAAATATATGTACAAACATACATGAGCATAGTTGAAATTGGCCTTTTCATGTATCTCTAGAAATATTTAGAATATTAAAATACAGTGAGGTCGAACAGTATTTGGACAGTGACCATTTTTGTTCTTGTTTTGGCTCTGTACTCTAGGACTTTGGATTTGAAATGATACATAACCTGAAAACTACTTATTGTTGGCAGAGAGGTTTGAAACCCTCTTTATTGTTCTATTAATTTCAGCGCCTGATGTCGCTAGGCAGGCCAAAATTCCACCCACGCAAAACAAGCAGAAATTTCAGTAGTAGCAGTGCGTGCGTGGGTAAAATCACTGGGGAAGCCAAGTCAGGGAAGAAAAAAAAAACATATTACAACCCATGTGTGGTGATAATTGCGTTGTTTGCTCTAAAACCGGTTAGTTCATATGCCTTGCTACCGTGATACAGTATATAGGCCTAAGGCCGAGACAATAAGAAGACACTGGAGAATAAATTCAACCACACCTTTGTTTCATCACAAAACCGGAGAACAACCTCTGTCAGGTGAAGTCCACAAAGCATGTTGCATGTAACAAACCGTTTCATGACCAAGCAAGTTAATGTTTCTGACATTTTCAGACTACTAAACAACTATTGATTTAGAACTTCATCGAGTTACCGCAAGTCTCAATTCCAGCACCATTTCAAGATCATCAAATCACCTCTGCTTAGTCTAATACAGTGACAACTAAAAGATACCAAAAACGATTTAGTCAATGTAAGCTAAGTATGATGTGACTGTCCATGGTTCTGATGTGTGTGTGTGTGTGTGTGTGTGTGTGTGTGTGTGTGTGCATGCAAGTAGAAAAACATGTTGACTCACCCTACTTGTCGATAAACGCCAATGCCATCCTTCTCTCTTTCATGTTGTCCACACTTGTATTTTTTGTTGGCTGTATCATGTTATGGGTATATTTGTTATTGGCATGGACTAGGGAGTGTTTTGGGATTAAAAGAAATGGAATAGAGCTAAGCACAGGCAAAATCCTAGAGGAAAACCTGGTTCAGTCTGCTTTCCAACAGACACTGGGAGACAAATTGACCTTTCAGTAGGACAATAACCTAACACACAAGGCCAAATATACACTGGAGTTGCTTAACAAGACGAAATGCAATGTTCCTGAGTGGCCTGGTGACAGTTTTGACTTAAATCGGCTTGAATATCTATGGCAAGACTTGAAAATTGCTGTCTAGCAATGATCAACCACCAACTTGACCGATCTTAAAGAATTTTAAAAAGAATGTTGCAAATATTTTGTTGCAAAGCTCTTAGACTTTCCCAGAAAGATTCACAGCTGGTATCGCTGCCAAAGGTGATTTCTAAAATGTGTGAATACTTGTGTAAACGAGATATTTCTGTATTTAATTTTCAATACATTTGCAAACATTTAAAAACAAATCTGAGTGCAACACAACAAAATGCGGAATAAGCAGTGACGTGTAGTCATGGATGTCAAGGGAAACCAGGCTTTCCCAAATCATTAACTAAGTAAAACAACATACAAAATAATTAATTTTTCGTCTCTCTGTGTTTCATACATTCAGCCTCTTGCAAATTGAAGGAAATGTATCTCACCGGGGAAAGCATCCGAATGAAACTGCGCCCCTCTGTCTCAGTATGTGTAGCCCAACTATCTGATGCTGTCTGGTCAAAAAGAGTATGACATTGTTGCCGCCCGTAGCATTGAATGCGAAGGAAGCCAGCGAGCATTTGGCCTCCCTTGATAATGTTTTCAATAAAATTATAGCCACTCAGTGTTGAGCTAAACTGAGTGAGCTCAGCTGAGATTGTTCCTGGCTCACCACAAAAGAGTGTCAAGTGAAGCCTGTTTGGCTTTAGCTTTCACATCTATCATATCACCTCAATCCAAACATCATTGACAACAAACATATATATTTTTTTGCATCCGGTGGTAAAATCGTCACATTCCTAAATTAGCCATGGATGAACATAGGTTTTTGGGCTTGTGGTTTTACTTAATTTGGCCAATGATTATAACGCCGATTCTGATCCAACCATAAATGTATACATTGTGCCCCTGGCCTGAGTGTCACGTTCGTTGTATGGAGGAAGAGAGGAGGACCAAGGCGCAGCGTTATTCGAATACATTCTTCTATTTATTTAACATGAAACGAAGAACACTTAAACAAACTAATCAAAACAACAAAACGAACGTGAAGCTATATATATATATATATAAGTGCATACACAGGCAGCTTACACATAGACAATAACCCACGAAATCCCTAAAGAATATGGCTGCCTAAATATGGTTCCCAATCAGAGACAATGATAAACAGCTGCCTCTAATTGAGAACCAATCTAGGCAACCATAGACATACAAACACCTAGACTAGAAAACACCCCATAAACATACAAAACCCCTGACAAGACACAAGACAAAACACATAAATCCCCCATGTCACACCCTGACCTAACCAAAATAATAAAGAAAACAAAGATAACTAAGGCCAGGGCGTGACACTGAGAGGATAGTTAAACATGTAGCTAGATGTAGTAGGCCTGGCGTGTCGTTGCCCATGAAAGGAAGTTAGGCTAGCATTTTACCCAGGTAGCCCAGGACAACAAAAATGAATAGCGTGTACTGTATGACAGAGTCATAGCCCGTTTAGGCAACCGGATAGAGGAGAAAAGCATTGCTGGCATTTCTCTACAAATAGGGTGAGTCAACATGTTTCTTTCTACTTGCAGGCATGCACGCACACACAGACAGAAATCCATAGCATGCACAACCACATCATATTTAGCTTACGTTGATTGGACAACAAAAAAAATGGTATCTTTTGTTGTAACTGTATTAGCTGAGTTAGTGGAGGTAGCGCCTGTTTTCTTTGTGACTTGCTGTAACTCTCCATGGTTCTAAATCAATCGTTTAGTCGTCTGAAAATGTTGGAAACATTACCTTGCTTGACCATGCTGTAGGTCATGTTTGTTACACGAGGACATCACTGGACAGATGCTGCTCTCCGGTTTTGGGATGAAACAATAGCTTGGTTGAATTTATTCTGATACTGTGTCTTCTTATTGTCTCGGCCTTAGGCCTATATATCACGGTGTCGAGGCATATGAACAGGTTATAGGTGATTTTACCCTTGCACCGCTACTGGGAATAAGTCAAGGGGTACGAATACTTTCTGAAGGCACTGTGTGCCACCACCCAAAAGGGAACTTGGTGAATGGGAGGGCAAAGCGGCAGCTGCTCGGCCACAGGTGGACTCCTAGCTGTTCAAGTGCCTGCTAAAGTGCAACCATTTTGGCTGCATATGCTCCTAGATATTTTTGTATTTTTAAAAATAAAAAATCACCCAGATAATAATTGTTGTAATGATAGGCTTCACTGTGCAGTTGTTTCAGAGTGCCCTAAATAAAAAAATGAGTGCAGATTTGTTTAATCTACATGTAAAGAATATTAAAGATTGCATCAGTGATTTGTATTTCTTTCTGAAGACGTAACAGCATGAGAATGCCTGTGTCTACCACTTTTGCGTAGCCAGTTAGCGATGCCGAAACAGTCATTTTTAAAGGCTTTCCAAATGAAATGTTAACTGCAAAGTAGGTTTACCTGGCAGAGTGATATGATCTTATGAAGATTTGTATCAATCAGGTGGTCTTTTGTTTTGCAAACTACTGTTGAGCATGCAGTACAGAAATACCACCAGCCAAACACCAGTCTCTTGAGGTTCACAATTTTAAAAAAAAGATTTGTTTTCTTCCCCTGACCTCAAAAAGTGTCTCCTGATCTGGGTTAAGCATTGTTGTGGACTTACATAATCCAATTTAGTTGTTTTTCAATTTAAGAAAAATTGATTTTGAGAGTGAAAAGCTGTAAAAAAAGGATCGGGGAAATCCGAAACCTGGGAGAGAAAAAAATCCAGTGTTTTCTGGTGTTATTATGGCGAATAAAATGATTGGTTGGTAGATTTTATCTGGCTGGTGGACCAAAACATTTGTTTCTAGGCCCTGTTCAGCCATGTCACAGGAAGCCTAATATTCCACAAATGACTTTGTATTTTCAGTTACAGGTTTTTGTATCAACATTTTAGCTTTTTATAATAAACMAATGTCTTTACAGGGTTACATATTTGTTTCTAGAGCACAGCATGTCCTTCAAAAGTAACTACAGTTCAATATGCTATATCTCAATCAATACAATTTTATTTTTTTTGTCCTGGTGCTCCTAGATTTTATGTTGTGCTCCTGCACATGTTCATTTAGATCCCTGATTAGAGCAACTAATGAGGTCGGAAACATGTCATGACTCTCATTTTAACTGGCTACACACACAGAACTACTGCAATTCTGTTTTTTCTTTTGTATTATAACTTTGTATGAATGTATGTATATAAGATGTACACAGTCCGTAGGACATATCCATTTTACAATGGTGTGCCCGTACATGCCACATTATTCTGTACTTGTAACTCAAAATGGTAGCAATAACACATATAGATGAGCGTTATAAGGCCTATCCAGTTTTACAGCCCTCTGATATAGTGTACTAGGCTGTGAACATTCTTCTCCTATGTGTGGCTGTGGGCTGTCACCTAATAAAACCCAGCTGGACACAAAGACCAGCGTGGAGACCCCCAGGTTACGCCTCCCAGTCCCATCCCGCATCCCCACTATAATGATTGGAATTCAGATTTATGTAAATGCGGTTTTGCATATGAAACCAGGCTTGGCGTGCATCTGCAGGGAGATGGGAAGGGCCGGTGGGAGTCTCCCGGCAACCTGGCGGTGTCTGAGTGGTGAAGGTCAGAGGGGAAAGGTCATTGGTTATTAAGGGGTGGCACCCCTGCACACAAAGCAAAGGGTTCATTGTCACAAAGACTGGGGGTGGGGGCAAGCAGTGCTGGTGTGGTGGGGGTAGTTATTGTTGCCGCAAGACAACAGAGCTAGCCTGAAATCAACCCTACCACCCCCACACACCATCCGTTTTTTTACCCCTGTTATTAATATTGCACTCACAATTGCGGCTGTCATTTCAGACACACTCTAATTTTAAAGGTATTCTGCCCCCCCACACACACACACTAAATGTCCCTTTCGGTTTGGTCCTCCCAATGGCTGCCAGTTATACATGACATGGGACCAAGTGTTCCTCGATACTAGTCTGCGAGTGATATGAGGATTTTGGTAGTCAGTCGCTCAAGTTTTGCCCCAACTTCCCCCCCATCCAAACTAAAGTCATCTGAACCTGAGTCTCAGGCGCTGACAGAGTTGAAAGTAAAGCCCCTTTTTCTCCTCCGCTCAAACGACGCTATAAAAGTAGAAACCCAGGAAGCAGTCCTCTGGGTCTGATGTGCTCTTCCTGAAAACTGCTTGATGTGCCTCCGTCTGGAGCAGAGCGGGGCTGCTGGCTGAGGTGTGTGTGTGTGTGTGGGTGTGTGTCCATGTCTGTGTGGGTGTGTGTCCATGTCTGTGTGGGTGTGTGTCCATGTCTGTGTGTGTGGGAGTGTGTATGTCCCAGCTCCCTAACCTCCCAACTGGGACATTGTGCAGAGTGCAACTGAACAGACTCACCCAGCCCATCCTGTCATTGTACTGTACAGCATGTTTAGCTGGCTGTGTCCAGTGTGACAGATCAATCTCATGAGCAATAGTCATACGCATCCGCTTCCTGTGTTCTCTGCCCTATGGGATTCACTTGGGTAGTTTACTTGGACCATTTGTGAAGGTTTGCTCTCTTTCCAGTGATGCAACAAAACCATGATCCTTTATATATTTTTTTATTATAGCTTGAAACTATCGGAGGAAGCGACTGTGTGAACCTTTAACCCGGGCACTATTTATTAAGTGCAACATGGTTGTTGAAACCTAATGAAGTTTAGTCCAGCCGCGCAAGGATAACGTCCTCTGAAATCTTAAATGGCAAATGTAATCATTTTTGCACGGCACCGGCTCCCCGATGTCCTAGCTTGACAACTGTACATTTATTATCAATGTTTTTTTTTTAGCACCGCCGGCTTTGCCACTGTCTAAATGAATGTCCTTGTCAATTACCATTTAGGCTGTCTGCAGTTAGCATCAGCAGCTAATGTGCCACCTAAAGAGGTTGGAGTACGTAAGGTAAAGTTTTTCCTCTCAAACGTATTAAAATGCTTACAACATTATACAGCATGTTTWTTTAGGAAGCAATCTCTCTAAATGTATTTTTCCTGGTTTCATTATGTCTTTTGACTTTCATGTCTGAAGAACTGTGCAGACGGAGGCCTGAAGCTTGTTGTATCGAGTACTTATTTCCCCCCCACTTTTAAGCCGCTTAGTCTGTGTTGTGGCCAACTATAATAGACTTTCCAGACAGTCACAAAGGGAGGGAAGTTTAGATCTGGGGTTTTGTTGCTTTCTGGGTGATTGTTATTGAGTAGGATTTTGAATTTGAAGTCAATTGAATCAAGTCAATGCATGTATCACTCCTGCTCCCTCTGTGGAATAAAACACGTAACTTCATACTTTGATCAAACGTAACTTCATACTTTGATCAAACGTTGTTGAATTCTGCATTGTTTTTTAAGAGTTTGGCTGCTGTCGTCTAGCTGGTAAGCACAGTAGCACATACACACGTCTTAAAGCCTGTTAATAGTTGGCTGTGAGGGGGAGGGAAGAGGTGGTGAAAATGTTGAATGTTTATGTTGGTGATGGTGTGTGCTGGGGCTACCCTCCGGTCTGAAGTGGTCATTGTTAGCGGCCTTGTCTAGACTGGCTGCCGGCTGGGTGTTCTTGCTGATGCATGCAGTAAACAATGCAGCATACTGGTGCTGAATGTTTGTGTGTGTGTGTGTGTGTGTGNTGTGTGTGTGTGTGTGTGTGTGTGTGTGTGTGTGTGTGTGTGTGTGTGTGGCCCCATAAAGAGGGGTGTGTCTCCTTTACCTAACCTCGAAATAGGAAACAGCTGGGTCTGTTCCGATTTAACAGTGCATTCGGGAAGTATTCAGACCCCTTCCCTTTATACACATTTTGTTATGTTACAGCCTTATTCTAAAATGGATTGAATACACATTTTTCCTTATCAATCTACACACAATACCCCGTAATGACAAAGCAAAAACAGGTTTTTAGATATTTTTGCAAGTGTATAAAAACAAAAAAACAGAAATACTTGATTTACATTAGTATTCAGACCCTTTGCTATGAGACTCTAAATTGAGCTCAGGTGCATCCTGTTTCCATTGATCATCTTTTAGATGTTTCTATAAATTGATTTGAGTCCACCTGTGGTAAATTCAATTGGTTGGACATGATTTCGAAAGGCACACACCTGTCTATATAAGGTCCCGCAGTTGACAGTGCATGTCAGAGCAAAAACCAAGCCATGAGGTCGAAGGAATTGGAAAAAAATTATCCTACATCTGAAGAACTTACAATGTGCAATATATTTTTTTACAAGAGACACACCTGCCAGATAGTGGGCACCTCAAGCTCAATAAAACCTGGGCTAATCAGGTGTTTTTTTTTTCATCACATAGTTCTGAGAGGAGACGGGAGTAGCTATTCTAATACACAGATCTACCCCATTTTGTTTTGCATTATGAAGTAAAAGCTAAGGAAGGGAGATGCATATTATGCAACTGGTCCATTGCATGAGTGAATGTCTCAATGTGTAATGTATATGCACCTAATGAGGATAAACCTGAGTTAATAAGGCTGTTTGATTTATGATCATGTAAAAGGGTTGTTTTTGATGGGAAGAGACTAACTGCATTCTATCCGGTCCTGAAGATAAGGCTCCCCCTCGAGAGCACCCATATACAGAATGAGCCACGCTTTAAGAAATGTCTCGATGGAGCTGGGCCTAGTGGATGTGTTGAGACATTTGAACCCCAATAGAAGAGATTTGACATTTTACTCCCACCTCCATACATGTTATTTTCATATTGATTACTTCTTTACACCAAACATAAAGCATAAGGGCATGGATAAAAGTAAAGCATGGAAGATGACATTGAGAGATTGGAAACTGTGTATAAAGATCCACAATCCCCCTCAATCCTCATCCAATTAAAAGAGGCTCGTAAATGCACTTGATTCTCTGCTTACCGAAAAGATTGAGGGACATATGTGATTTATAAAGCAGCTGTAATTCAGAAGGTTAAAACAAATTATGTTAATGCACTCCCTGCAACAAGACCCCAGGATATATCTGAAACCTTTTGCAGAGTTAAAAAAAAAAATGTATATTCGGATTTAGATGTCCTGAGCCTGATTAACTACAAGGATTCCTCCGAGGCATTGAAGTCCCTCAGTTGATGAGCTCACCATGGACGGAACTGGATAGACCAATATCAGAATGGCTATGAAAAAGATATATTAAAAAATTATAATAAGTCCAAGTTCTGATGAGTACATTAATGAATTCTATAAAACCTTCCCATGCCATGTCACTCCAATAATAGTGGAAGTGTTTTCAAATGTACTAGAAACTGGAGAGCTGCCTTACACTCAGTGTTATACATAAAGAAGGCAAAGATGCTACTGACTGTAATTCATATAGACCTATCGCTTTGCTCAAACTATTACAAACTGCTTACTTCCATCTTGGCAAAGCGACTAGGAAAGTTCATAACAGATATTATACATCCTGATCAAACAGGGTTCATTGCTGGTCGTCAACTCTCGGATAATATAAGAAGATGCCTAAATGTTATATCATCTGCCCAGACTCAGGGTGGGGAAAATATGGCACTGGCCCTGGATGCACAGAAGGCCTTTTGATTGGGTTTCAAGTGCTGCATGAATTTAGATTTGGCCCCAAGTTCATTAGATGGGTCCAAATCCTTTATTCGACCCCTCACGCTAGAGTCAGAGTAAATTGACATTTATCTGCACTTTTTATCAGTAAAATAGGGGTCTGGCAAGGTTGCCCACCGAGCACGCTCCTTTTTGACATTACTACTGAACTTCTTGAATGGGTTCACCCCCCCCATCAGGTACCCTGCCTGTCAGTTTTCAGGTGGCCTGACAAGGAAATAAAATACCTAGGTGTTGCTATCACTACCTCTCGAGGACCAGTCTAAAACAAACTAAAACAAACTATACCTAATGTATGTGATAACCATAGATCTTAGATGATGGAAGATTTTACCTCTTTATTTACAGGAAAGGTGGAAACAATTAAGATGAATATTCTCCCCAGGCTGCTATTCCCATTTCAGACTCTTCCTGTTCTGGTCCCAGAATCCATATTTTAACAATTAGACTGTCTAAGGTTCCTATGGCAAGGTAAAAAACCAAGGGTGGGGTACAAAACACTCCAACTGCCAAAYGAATCAGGTGTCCTAGGATTACCAAACTTTAGGTGGTACTACTGGGACACCCAATTGCATCCAATGATCACTTAATCCAGATGGCGTAGTTGGCTAAATTGAACAACTCACTCAGAAAAACGGAGCATGACTCTCGAGTTAGTATAAAGTTGTAAAAAAAACAAAAATGGAATTGTTTGTGAACCGCACATCACTAGTTTAAATGCCAAATTATTGAATACAATAAACAATGTTAAACATTGTGTTTTTACTAAATATTTGTGTTACATCAACATATTTAATCATATTATCAGTAAATCCAACATGGCTATTATTATTTCTCTGGACTTTATGTTTTTAAATATATATATATATTTTTTTTAAACACAAAAAAACATAGGAAATTAAATATACTCAGTAATATCACATGTTATTGTGTTACCCACATTTTTGTAGATTCATTTTTACAGTGTACTTTCATGTAGTGGAGTTTGTTTAGCTGGGGTTTGTTTGGTTCTTGTTTAGGTTTGTTTTGTCTAGTTCCCGCCCCAGACGAAAACTAACCGGATTCCTGCCAGGGCTCTTGTAGTTAGACGGGTTTGACTGTGGTGGTGGAGGTGGTGTTCTCACTCTAGACACAGTGTTATGTCTGGACGAGTGTTGAGTCTGTCTGCAGCTGTGGCTGACAGGCATGGCACGTTTTCAGCGCTGGAGAAACTTGGCAGCCAACTGTTTATAGATGAGGTTGCCATGCTAGCGAACGTCTGTGTTCCCTCCAAGAGACCGTTTACACAGCGCAGACCTGGAACATAAAACCTAGCACCTGTAGCAGCACCTGGAAATGGCCTCTCTCTATCAGCATTTTAGGCCCATGCAGTCATTAGTTGTTCTGTTCCCACAAGCTTTTAAAGTCAACAGTAGAGCAGACTGTTGGGTTTTTATTATCAGAGTGAAAGTGAAACATTTTCACTTGAAGTCTTGAACTTTCTATTCCCATAAGAATCCCTTCCTTTATATGGCCCGGTTATATAAATAGTAGTAGTATGTTTTCCCTGCAATTGGCCTGTCATGTCTTATGTCTGGACACCCGTTGGAAAGATTTATTGTAGGGAGGCACTCACAGTGGACAGGTTTTAGGTTTGGATGTCTATGTTTATGGATGTTGTTAGGGGAGACAAAGCAGATCCACCCTATTCAGACTGTAGCCTATATAATAATTATATCTAGCACCACCCCAGCCCAAAACGGGAGTGACTGTCAGACAGAGCGAGGGGTGCTGGAGCTAGCCAAGCGCTGGATGACTTGCTCTTTGCTCCCCAGTCTGGCTCCTCTTTTATCTTATTCAAATGAAGGGGGGTGTGGATGAGTGCCCTTGGTGACAACAGATAAATTAGGTGGTGAGCCTGGGACCGGGGAAGGCGAACCGAGGGCTAGCTCCCTTTGGCTAGAATAACAATGAGCGTCCCCCCCGCTCGGCCCGCAGACAGGCAAGCTGATAACAAGGTTAGATTTTCATACGCTTCAGACATCCAGGTCTGTGCGTACCTGCCGGAAGGTGAGGCAGACTCGTGCCTGCGGTGGGCAGAGGTGCCTGTGCACTAGTCGTCCGCTGAGCTGTGAAGGATGGCACAGAGGAGGAAGCTCCACTTGCGATTCCGCCACGATGCTTTGAAAACATAGGGCCCAGACGGCTCTTAAGCTTCCCTTTTCAATCTTTAGGAAGAGATTGTTATTTTTGTCTGTTTAGTACCACTATTGTCAGCTCCATATTGTGACGTTGCTGTCTATTCGTCCATGTTTCAAGGGTGGTGAATCACAGGGAGGGTATGTACTGTACCTTAGGACACAAACATACAGTACACACACAACCCCAGACTATAAAGGCACTAACCGGCAACCTCCCCTCCAACCCACGGTCTGTCTCGCCAGAACTGGACCTTTTGAAACTCCCCTTTCTGTCCTGTAGCCACAGACTCAAGCAGCCTTATTCTTCCCATTTCCAGGGCTCCTTCACCCATCCAACTCCTATTTGCTTTAGGACACTCTTGTAGCAGTGTGGAAGTAGTCAAGTTAATCCAGTGGCCCGGCTCATCCTTTGTTCTTCCCCTCACTTGTTTGTTTCAGTAATTTGCCAGCCAGGCCTCCACTGTGTCTTAT
The DNA here is from genome assembly GCF_002910315.2 of Salvelinus sp. IW2-2015. Classification (NCBI taxonomy): domain Eukaryota; kingdom Metazoa; phylum Chordata; class Actinopteri; order Salmoniformes; family Salmonidae; genus Salvelinus; species Salvelinus sp. IW2-2015. The sequence continues at coordinate 2,540,490 of NC_036851.1, read as the reverse complement.
GATAGATGGGGTGGGGAGTTAGGGGCGAAATTAGGTGGGGCGGTAGATGGGGGATGTAGTCTAGGATTCCCTGAAGCTGCCAGCTCTGTCTAGTCTGGGAGAGGATAGGGAGGGGGTGACATCTCCCTTGGGACGAAGTCCCAGACATTCAACATATTTCACGAGTTTAAAGTGATACAGACATGGTGAATATGGTAAAGATGGCACGGGTGTCTTGTTTTGCCCCTGGCACCTTGACCTGGTTATGACGAGACTCGAGCCCCCCCCCCCCCCAAAAAATAAAATTCACTCTTCAAAGCCTGACCGATTCAGACAAGCGTCGGCCTCAGTCACAGATCGAAAGTGGGTTAGCACAAGCTGTGCGCTGGAACAAACATTGGCCGTGCTTCCTCGGGTTTGCTTTTCTTCCTTATGGGTCATTCCACCTCGAAAAGCAGAAGAGGGTCTCAGATTGTGCTTTTACCATTGAAGAGGCCAACATTGAAACTATTAGAACTGCCTAATGGTTTGCTTGTTCACCAGGAAGGTTTAACTAATCCAAACCTTTTTTGAAGGAAATAAACCACACTTAGAGGAGCCGTTTCCTGGACACAGGTTACGCCTAAGAGAAGGACAAACTGAATTGCTTTCATGGAGGAATGCCTTGATTTGTGAGGATGCCCATATAATTMAATTTCATTATGTGCAAAAGCTGTTGGTTTACTACCCAAAGTTGCAAAGAAAATGTTGTGATCCATCTAATAAACACAAGAAACTAACAATATTGATAAAAAAGGTGGGGCAGACATCTACAGTCGTGGCCAAAAGTTTTGAGAATGACACAAATATTAATTTTCACGAAGTCTGCTGCCTCAGTTTGATGGCAATTTGCATATACTCCAGAATGTTATGAAGAGTGATCTGATGAATTGCAATTAATTGCAAAGTCCCTATTTGCCATGCAAATGAACGGAATCCCCCKAAAACATTTCCACTGCATTTCAGCCCTGCCACAAAAGGACCAGCTGACATCATGTTAGTGATTCTCTCGTTAACACAGGTGTGAGTGTTGACGAAGACAAGGCTGGAGATCACTCTGTCATGCTGATTGAGTTCGAATAACAGACTGGAAGCTTCAAAAGGAGYGTGGTGCTTGGAATCAATGTTCTTCCTCTGTCAACCATGGTTACCTAGAAGGAACCACGTGCCGTCATCATTGCTTTGCACAAAAAGGGCGTCACAGGCAAGGATATTGCTGCCAGTAAGATTGCACCTAAATCAACCATTTKTCGGATATCAAGAACTTCAAGGAGAGCGGTTCAATTGTTGTGAAGAAGGCTTCAGGACGCCCAAGAAAGTCCAGCAAGTGCCAGGACCATCTTCTAAAGTTGATTCAGCTTCTGGATCGGGGCACCACCAGTASAGAGCTTGCTCAGGAATGGCCGCAGGCAGGTGTGAGTGCATCTGCACGCAGAGTGAGGCGAAGACTTTTGGAGGATGACCTGGTGTCAAGAAGGACAGCAAAGAAGCCACTTCTCTCCAGGAAAAACATCATGGACAGACTGATATTCTGGTACAGGGATTGGTACAGGGATTGGACTGCTGAGGACTGGGGTAAAGTCATTTTCTCTGATGAATCTCCTTTCTGATTGTTTGGGGCATCCGGAAAAAAGCTTGTCCGGAGAAGACAAGGTGAGCGCTACCATCAGTCCTGTGTCATGCCAACAGTAAAGCATCCTGAGACCATTCATGTGTGGGGTTGCTTCTCAGCCAAGGGAGTGGGCTCACTCACAATTTTGCCTAAGAACACAGCGATGAATAAAGAATGGTACCAACACATCCTCCGAGAGCAACTTCTCCCAACCATCCAGGAACAGTTTGGTGACGAACAATGCCTTTTCCAGCATGATGGAGCACCTTGCCATAAGGCAAAAGTGATAACTAAGTGGCTCGGGGAACAAAACATCAATATTTTGGGTCCATGGCCAGGAAACTCCCCAGACCTTAATCCCTTTGAGAACTTGTGGTCAATCCTCAAGAGGCTGGTGGACAAACAAAACCCCACAAATTCTGATGACAAACTTCAAGCATTGATTATGCAAGAATGGGCTGCCATCAGTCAGGATGTGGCCCATAAGTTAATTGACAGCATGCCAGGGCGGATTGCAGAGGTCTTGAAAAAGAAGGGTCAACACTGCAAATATTAACTCTTTGCATCAACTTCATGTAATTGTCAATAAAAGCCTTTGACACTTATGAAATGCTTGTAAGTATACTTAGTATACTTACAGTATTCCATAGTAACATCTGACAAAAATATCTAAAGACACTGAAGCAGCAAACTTTGTGAAAATTAATATTTGTGTCATTCTCAAAACTTTGGGCCACGACTGTAGTGGGCAAAACCTACATTCACAATAATTTATAGTAAATTATGCAAGCGACTACAATGGTTAATTTCTCTGAACAGGGTGGAAAAAAACACCAGATTCACAGGGAATACATTACATAGGACGAAAACGCAATACTCCAAGCGGCAACTTGATACTACTTGTCAGACATGTAGAACTAATACTGTATACTGGTTGTTGGGGTGGGATTGGCGTGGGGGGTCCGTGGGGGATTTTGACAATTTAACGTCTTACCCAATGGTAAGAAGAATTTTGGTCCAAATCGCAGGTTCAGTAGTATATCCAATTCAGTTGTTCAGTACTATATCCAAATTGGATATTCAGTACTATATTTAGTGAATAGTAAATGGATCGAGACAATTATAGATAGAGACAATTTGAGTGCAATCAATTTCCCAGAGATCAAATAAAATGTAAAGAAAATAATGTTGCAGGAATGCTAGTCTTATCTGTTTCTAACTACAGAAAGGATTTCAGAACAATCTGTGATGGTGGGTATCATGGCTTGCTGAAAGGACATGGAAAGACTCTAATACCAGTCTGTGTGGGTTTTTTCTAAGCTGTACCTTGAAATCAAGAATCGATATTTATCTAGTTGCAAAGTCTGTAGGCATTCAGATTATACATTTCCTTCATTCCTGGTTTAGGACCAGTTCTTAATTAAGCCACAGCGTTGTGTTCCTTCGGTGGACAGACTACGTTGCACTTTGGAGAACAGTTGCTTTTTGCAATTCATTTGGTTCTTGAGGTAGTTTGTTGCCCTTCGTTGGACTGGGATTGTGTGCTGCCTGGTGTAACTTGGCATAGTGCATGAGGGTTCGTGTAGGCTAATGGATGGGCCCAAAACCCCTGCATCTCGATGGCTCAGCGTCTCCCACACACACGAATGGGATGATGGTTCGAGTCCCTTCCCGGTGCTTCATTGCAGTGGCTTTAGTTTCTCTCTCTCTGTTTTGCAATTCCGCTCTTGTGAAAATATATTGGCACCAAAATACATTATAAATCCATTCATGGGACAAGCGTGGTGAAATAAAGGCCAACTGAAAAAAGCACTGCACTGTGTGCACTCCATATCATTGTGTCAAGTCTGCCTGCTTATCTCCCTTATAGTGTTTGTGTGCGTTATGTCCACTTAGTGTGTGTGTATATTCCCATACTGTGTGTCCCGTTCGCCTCAGTTGGTAGAGCATGGCACTTGCAATGCCGGGGTTGTGTGTTCGATTCCCATGAGGGACCAGTATGAAAAATGTATACACTCATCTACTACTGTACGTGGCTCTGAATAAGAGCTTCTGCTAAATGACAAAAACATTTGTGTAAACATGTGTTTGTGAATGTCTCTTAACTAGGCCTATGAGTGTCATATTCAGCATCTCAGTAAAACTGTGTTTGAACGGGGTGTGGGTTGCTTCTGAGTCCGGAAATGCTTAACAGACACGCCGGGCAGCAATTGAAAGTCGCTCTGAGGCGTTAAGCTAAGTCTGAAAACATAAAATACAGAGGCAGAGATTTTAAAGAGCAACAATTCTGGTTTTGTTGGTCTTAATGGCCCCRTTTCCTCCTGACTAGTTGACAACCATAGTTCCACTAGACCTGTTTTCCGACAGCTCTTGTCTGGACTCACCGCTCGTTCTATCAAATCCATTTAGACTCCTTCATGCATGCCCCTGTTGTTTGGGTTGAAATAATTACTATAACTTGAGTTTGATTAAAGCACAGTCAGCTTTGTTTATTGAACATTTTCTCCCCCCCCAAGACTTGTCCAAACAAAGACTCCAGGAAGGTTTCCCATTACTTTGGGCCTTTTCACCCTCTCTCTCTCTCTCCCCCACCACCTAACCCACTAGACATGTGTGAACATACACTTAAATACTCACAAACACCTATGAAGTTCACCAAAGCTCCAGCCATAAGCTGGGTGTTGGGTGGTGCATGCTTTGCTTGCAGTTCAATTGGCTCTTCTAAGAAAGCGTAATCTCAGAATTTCACTGAAAGCTCCACACACTGGTATTTATTTTTACAATATAGTCTTTAACAATGTTTAGATACAATGCCAGCCAAAATGTAAAGTTGTAGAAGTCAGACGACTTCACTGTATGTTTTCTCCTAGTTTGGTTGAGTATAAATCGACCAAAAATATTGTTATATTATATTTGGGACATATCGCCCAGTCCTACTGACTAACCTCTATCTAAGTTCGCAACTTTTTGACTGAGCAGATCAGTGTTAGCATCTACGCTATAATTTCCCTATATAAGGCAAAAMGTGATTCCTCACAAAACTAAAACAAACCAAAAATACCATGCTTTTATTGATTTTCACAAAACGTAATCCATAGAAGGGTCCTTTTGGAGGAAGGACAGTTGATTTACTTGACATTTGTAACTTAAAGCATAGTTGAGAAATATTGAGTTGAAGTTGCAATATTTGTGACATTTTGGCCTTACCCAGGCCTCCTTTAAAACTCCAAAATGTTTGAAGGTGCTAGAAAGATTGGTGTTTACCGTTTTCTCTGTAACATGAGTATTTTTATTACATTTTATTACATTTAATATTTGAATATTGAAAAATATATTTTCAATATTAATGTTTTTATTTTCCGTTATTCATAAATGAATGTAATTAAATAAAATTGTTATTGAAATCAAAATACTACTCCTATTACAGTGCAGGCGGCAAAGGCTCATATGACACACATGTTTGCCTTGTAGCACCTACAGATGAAGCATTATGTAGTCTTAAAGGAGGCCTGGGTACGGCCAAAATGTCACAAATATGTCAACAATCCTTCCTCCAAAGGAKTGTTCTGTGGATAACATTTTGTGAAACTCCCTTACATCATGACTTTTTTTCCCTTTTAGTTTTGTGAGAAATCACCCGAAAGCTAAATAATTCACTTAGCCCAACTTCCCCCTTGCCACTCCTTTTTTCCTCACCCGTATCAATAGTCTGAGTATCCCAGTCTAAAGTTCCCACACTTGTTGGTTGTGGCTGTATGACCGTGGCTCCAAAGTCAATGAAAAGGGGTTGCTTTGTTCCCCCCCCCCCTTCTGTCTCACTATTGCTCCCCACTGTCTCGGTCTCTCCCTGCTCTGCCCTTCTCAGTGACTCTGCACAGTGCAAACCTGCCCTGTCTGCTCTGAGCACTGCAACGCCTTTCAACACAGTCTTTTCTCATCTACAACCCCCTCTGTCACAGACACACACAGGCATGCGCACACACACACACCCCTCCTTCCTGCCCATGTGAACAGACAGTTTTACAGACTGATAACCCCCACCCTTCCTTGTACACACACACACACAAACTGCTATCTGGCCACTCCCAACTTCCCACGACTAAAGGCCTCCACATGCTTCTGTTTGGCAGGCACCTAAACGAGTACGCTCGCTTACTCCCTTAAAACCTTTGTTTGAAAAATGAGAAAAGGTACTGTTTGTCCATCTGTTTCTTACTGAGATCTTAGTCGTACAATCTTTCATCAAACTAAAATGTAAAACGAGTCATCTATCGTTGAATGACAACAAACACTTAAAGACTGTTGTCCAATGACCAACAAAGGGGCGTAGACTTTTTGCACGAACAGCTGAAAAAAAACTTGCCAAAGACCAAAACGGAACTAAATTTCACAAAATGTCTCAATAATATATGTACGAACTGTTCCAAACGGTTTTGGATGGGAAGTGCACAGACCTTTTGGGGGGTRGTGTGCTCCAAAACAACAAAAATCACGCGACTGCGGTCAGAGACTCGTTGAGCAATTGTTACAAGAGGGGAAAGCAGCACAATCTGATGGACGTGTTTTGCCAAACTATTTTGACCTGGAATAAATGCTGCCCTTAACAAWGACCAACACAATTTCAGTCAAAATAGAAGATTGCAAGAAATAATGGGCTACCATGACRATATCCAACCCAACTCCATTTTTTTGCCACTTTCATGTATCCCAGTGGTTTTCTAACTTTTTGACCCGTGGCCCCCAAAAAGGAATGGTTAAAAACGTGTGAACATGCGCGCACAATCACTGTACAAATGTAGCCTGTTATTACAGTCATAAACAGTGATGCATTTTCAAAACGCAAGATAGGCTACAGAAATAAACTGCATTTTACACCTGCATTTGGAGCTGAAAGTCATTCATGTTAGCGGCCAATATGAACTAGGGATATAGGCCTATTAKGTCACTTCTCTGGAGTCCAGAAGAGAAAAATCAAGAAAAATCAAATGCMGTTGGAGGATCGGATGGAAAAGCATGTTCTCTCTGCACTGTGCCATCACTTTGGAGGYCAGCCTGCCTGCAGTGTGCTCGTTGCCAGCCGGGTAGCCCTGTTCTTCCTCACAAATATCGTGATAWATTTGCCAGAATGTTAAATCTTCATCCCGTAAGATTGAAGGCAGTGTGATGTTACAGCTGCTTAMTTTATAGCCAGTATCTACCCAAACTTGGCCTATCAGTGGCATAACGCAGAGAGAAAAGTGTGCAGTTTTATAGCTAATTTTAACAAAGTACACCAGTTAATTGAAATGCATTCCAAGTGACTACCTCATGAAGCTGGTTGAGAGAATGCCAACAGTGTGCAAAGCTGTCATCAATGCAAAGGGCGGCTACTTAGAAGAATCTCAAATATAACATATATTTATATTTGTTTAACACTTTTGTGGTTACTACATGATTCCATATGTGTTATTTCATAGTTTTGATGTCTTCACTATTTTTCTACAATGTAGAAAATAGTAAAAACAAAGAAAAACCGTTGAATGAGTGTCCAAACTTTTGACTGGTACTGTATGTAAATAAAGTATTTCTGTTTTTTATTTTTAATAAATTTGCTAACATTTCTAAAAGCCTGTTTTTGCTTTGTCATTCATTTTAAAATGAAGCTGTAACGAAACAAAATGTGTAAATAGTCAAGGTGTTTGAATACTTTCCGAAGGCACTGTATATGTAATATTATAATTATTTTTTTCTTTAAAACAACAATAAAATACTATACACAGACAATAAAAATGTCCGCTCCCATCCGTAGGTGCTCTGGTCAGTGTGTGCGCTCGCTCCCACCTTCCCAGAGACGCCAGCAAAGGCAAGGCCCTGCTCCCGGCCCAAAGGGATTTTCTAAGGTAGGGGAAAAACCAAACTCCACCCGTCGCCCGGGCCGGCATGGAAGCGAGCGCACCCATAACTGCCACMACCAGAACACACACCGCTCACAGCATGAAACCAAACCATAAAACATAAATAGCAAAATGCAAAACATACAATAATCCCATCCCCACCCTCACTCCTGATTTAGAGGAACTCAAACATTTATATTGTACATTCATGTATATAATTATTCCAACACTCTTCAATTCCACCCTTCAGACAGCCACAGATCAAACAATCTTTCCCAATAAATCGTCATTCTACCATTTCCTCTCGCAATACATCCCTCCATTCTCCCATGGTGTCTTAATAGAGACTTGCACCTCCCCAGCTGCAACATTTCTTCCGAAAAAATAAACCCTAAAAATATTTTTTTTACCCAAGAGCACAATGATATTTCCCATTGACTGACTGTGGTCCTTCAAATCCCCCAGCAATACAGTTTGCAGGTCCAACCGCACCCTGATATTATGGGATAACAACCATTCCTGGACCAGACTCCAAAAACATTTGCATTTGCATTCCTCAAGGTAAGCCAATCAGGAGCATGAAGGGGAGTGCGGCTGAATCAACGATAAGATGAATAACTTCCATTTCGCTTGCCTTTCTCATAACAATATTACTTCTCTCATGCAATGGTTCGTCTGTTAAAATGACCCAGAAACGATAGATAGAAAATGGACTACTGGAATAAAGTGCATTATTGTACGTCAATTGTAAAGTCTTTTGTCTGTAATGTATTTTTCGTTATGTGTTGGACCCCAGTAAGACAGACTAGCTGTCTCCATTGGCATCGACTAATGGGGTTCGTAAAAAATCAAGCACAAAAAGACTTCTCACAAGACACAATGTTGGTTGTAGACGATGTAGCTGGCTTCATTGTTGCTTTGATATATAGCCTCTGATATGATGTAAGCCTAGCCTATGACATAGGGTACCCAATAACACCATGTCCCTGGATTCTACATAATATAATATCCCAAATAGACATGTCAGTGGAACCAGACATTTGGCTCTGTCTATGGAACCCCCAAGGGGAGGAGAGTGAGTGTTTGGGCTGGAGAGCTGAAGCCCAGCTGGATAGGGAGAGAGGGGGCCTAGGGAGGGGGGTGAAGAAAGGGAGAAAGCAAGCCAGTGGGCACGGCGATGCGGTCCTATAACTAGGCCACTCCGGAACATTCAATATCGTCTTGGTAAGCATCTCCAGTATATATTTGGCCTTGTGTTGTATGTTATTGTCCTGCTGAAAGGGGAATTTCTCTCGCGGTGTCTGGTGGAAAGCAGACCGAGCCATTCCGTTTCTTTTTATCCTAAAAAACTCCCTAGTCCTTACCAATGACAAGCATACCCATAACATGATGCAGCCACCACCATGCTTGAAAATATGAAGAGTGGTACTCAGTGTTGTGTTGGATTTGCCCCAAACATAACGCTRTGTACTGAGGACATAAAGTTCATTTCTTTGCCATTTTCTCCCCCGCAGTTTTACTGTAGTGTCTTATTGCAAACATGATGCATGTTTTGTAATATTTGTATTCTGTACAGGCTTCCTTCTTTTCATTCTGTCATTTAGGTTAGTATTGTGGAGTACTACAATCTTGTTGATCCAGCRCCAGTGTTTCTCCTATCCCTGTTTTAAAGTCACCATTGGCCTCATGGTTTCCTTCCTCTCCAGCAACTGAGTTAGGAAGGACGCCTGTTTCTTTGTAGTGACTGGGTGTATTGATACACCATCCAAAGTGTAATTGATATCTTCACCATGCTAAAAGGGATATTCAATGTCTGCTTTTTKAATTTTTTCATCTACCAATTGGTGCCTTTTATTGGAAAACCTCCCTGGTCTTTGTGGTTGAATCTGTGTTTGAAATMCACTGCTCGACTGAGGGACCTTTACAATTATCTGTATGTGTGGGGTACAGAGATGAGGTAGTCATTCAGAAATATTAAACACTATTATTGCACACAGAGTGAGTCCATGCAACTTATTATGTGACTTGTTAAGCAAAATTTCAGGCTTGCCATAAAAGTGTTGAATACTTATTGACTCGAGACATTTCAGCGTTTCATCTTTTATTTAATTGTAAAAAACATAATTCCACTTTGACCTTATGGGGTATTGTGTGTAGGCCAGTGACACAACATTTCAATTGAATCCATTTTAAATTCAGGCTGTAACACAACAAAATGTGGAAAAGGTCAAAGGGTGTGAATACTTCATGAAGGCACTGTATTTGTGTTTCTTTACCATAACAGTTGACTTTAATGACTTGAGGAATTCTAGTAACATACTTTTGTATTATCCGCAGGTTTGTGTATTTAAGGTTGTAAATAAATGTGTTTTGAAGAAGTGTAATTTACAGTAAATTAATAAATATATAGGAATGTGCTTTGCAGTGGTAATTCTGGTAATTTCCTTTCTCTAATTTCAAGTCAAATTAAACTCGATCAAAAAAATCAGTCTATACTCAATGGCTTGGGCCACATCTGATCTCTCTTTTTTTCACCCTCCTCATCCCTCTCCCTCTTTCTGTCTTTCTCATATCATTATTCCCTCCATCTTTGACCCATCTGTCTTTCTGTGGTCTGTCCTACCACTCCCCCTATCCCGCTCTCTCCCTCTGGAAAACGAGGTCTYTCTGTTCTCTTTCGTTGACTCCTCCCTCTACTTGCCCCCCATATTTCTGGGGGAGGGGGGTTGCAGGAAGTCAGCTGTTGTGTCTGTCGAGGAATGTGTGTGAGAAAAAGTGGGGGCAAGGCTGCAGACCTTTGTGAGTCGCAGTGTGTGTGTCGTCTCGCTCTCGCTCACCAAAGTTCAGGTTCAGGGGGGTAACACGATGCAGCCGGTTTCAGGAGGTCCCCACCACCACTATAACTGCGTTCAAACTCCATGTAGAGGTGAGTTGTGCATTCTTGGATTTGGGATTTTAATATTTGTGTATCTTGTATTTTAATGATTGTGTAAAGTTCATAATGCATTTGGAGTTTTTATTCCCAAGTCAAAAGTGTAACGAGATGAGTCATTGTGCTCTTTTTCTGGACTTTCTCGAATTTCAGTACCTTTTCCAATTGTGTGGTTGTCTGTGTTTAACTACTGCGAWAAAAGCCTTTGTTGATGTGTGAGGATGGCAAACTCTCCTTGAATGCAGCTGCAAGTCAGACAACGTTGTGTAATAGTTGCTGGTAAGAGTTTTATGGAATTTTGGAACAAACTATTATCAAGTCTGTCCAGCCTGCGAGAGCATTTCAGTATCTGGGTTATGTGCACACTCTTTGCATAGCTTGGTCTCTTTGTCATCTTGAATAGAATAGGTTAGACTGTTTCATAGAGGAAGCTACTGTGTTATCTTATGCTTTGCTTATCTGTTTAGTTAGGCTGTCTGTGTTTGATGGAAGTAGTTGCTTGGGGCAAAAGTCCCTGCTGGTTTTTTGTATGTAGGGCTGTCCGTGAACTTTCTCTCTCTTTCTCTCTGACTGCTGAAGTGTCACCAAGTGTGTCTGAGTTAGAAAGAGTGTGTGTGTGTGTGTGTGTGTGTGTGTGTGTGTGTGTGTGTGTGTGTGTGTGTGTGTGTGTGTGTGTGTGTGTGTGTGTGTGCGCGTGCATGCTCTGTCTGTCTGGGGTCACATGGGGGAGGGGAAGGTCAGGCTGTCCTGCCCTGTCTCCAAACAAAGATTGCTCTGTCTGTCTGCATCGACACTGTTGTGAACTCTGCTGGGGAAAAGAGCTCCCATGGCCTCAGGATCAATAGAGCCTCTAAGCTGACCAATAACTTCACTCTTTTCACTTCACATGCACAGACAGACAGACAAACAGAGACGCACAGGCACAAACATACTGTACACACACACCTTTTGGAGTGTATCACTATGGTGATGATCACTGGTGATATTCAAACATAAGAATGTCTTAAGAATGTCATAAGCATTTCACAGTAAGGTTGTATTCGGCGCATGTGACAAATACATTTGATTTGATTTTAATGGATTCTGTTGGTATTGGGCAAGATGTCACCCAAGTTGGGATTTTCCAGGAAGTAAATAACAAACTTTTCACTGGAAGCAGCCAATCAAATTAAATAACATTTTATTTGTCACGTGTGCCGAATACAACAGGTGTAGTAGACCTTACCGTGAAATGCTTATGACATTCTTAAGACATTCTTTTGTTTGAATATCACCTTACCATGTAATGCTTACTTACAAACCCTTAGCCCCTAACCAACAATGCAGTTGAAGAAATAGAGTAAAGAAAATATTTACAAAATAAACTAAATTAAAAAAAAATGTAATAAAATCAAAAAGTAACACAAGATTTAAATAACAGTAACAAGGCTATATACAGGTGGTAGTCCGGGTGGCCATTTGATTAATTGTTCAGCAGTCTTATGGCTATGCGGTAGAAGCTGTTAGAGCCTTTTGGTCCTAGACTTGGCCCTCCGGTACCGCTTGCCGTGCGGTAGCYAAGAGAAAAGTCTATGACTTGGGTGACTGGAGTCTTTGACAATTCTTTGGGCCTTCCTCTGACACCGCCAAGTATATAGGTCCTGGATGTCAGGAAGCTTGGCCCCAGTGATGTACAGGCCCATACGCACTACCCTCTGGAGCGCCTTACGGTCAGATGCCCTCTTCACGACTGTCTTGGTGTGTTTGGACCATGATAGATCGTTGGTGATGTGGACACCAAGGAACTTGAAACTCTCGACCCGCTCCACTACAGCCCCGTTGATGTTAATAGGGGGCCTGTTTGGCCCGCCTTTTCCTGTCGTCCACGATCAGCTCCTTGGTCTTGCTCACATTGAGGGAGAGGTTGTTGTCTTGGCACCACACTGACAGTTCTCTGACCTCCTCCCTATAGGCTGTCTCATCGTTGTCAGTGATCAGGCCTACCACTGATGTGTCGTCAGCAAACTTAATGATGGTGTTGGAGTCATGCTTGGCCACGCAGTCGTGGGTGAGCAGGGAGTACAGGAGAGGACTAATGTTTTTATATATTTTTTTATTTCAACTTTATTTAACCAGGTAGGCCATTTGAGAACAAGTTCTCATTTACAACTGCGACCTGGCCAAGATAAAGCAAAGCAGTGCGACATAAACAACACAGAGTTACACATGGAATTTACAGATGGGCTATGTACAGGTGCAATGATCTGTAAGCTGCTCTGACAGCTGATGCTTAAAGTTAGTTCGGGAAATATAAGTCTCCAGCTTCAGTGATTTTTGCAATTCGTTACAATTCGTTATTGGCAGCAGAGAACTGGAAGGAAAGGCGGCCAAAGGATGAATTTGCTTTGGGGGTGACCAGTGAAATATACCTGCTGGAGCGTGTGCTACGGGTGGGTGCTGCTGTGGTGACCAGTGAGCTGAGATAAGGCGGGGCTTTACCTAGCAAAGACTTATAGATGACCTGGAGCCAGTGGGTTTGGCGACGAGTATGAAGCGAGGGCCTACCAACGAGAGCATACAGGTCGCAGTGGTGGGTAGTATATGGGGCTTTGGTGACAAAACGGATGGCACTGTGATAGACTGCATCCAATTTGTTGAGTAGAGTGTTGGAGGCTATTTTATAGATGACATCGCCAAAGTCGAGGATCGGTAGGATGGTCAGTTTTACGAGGGTAGCATGAGTGAAGGATGCTTTGTTGCGATATAGGAAGCCGATTCTAGATTTAATTTTGGATTGGAGATGCTTAATGTGAGTCTGGAAGGAGAGTTTACAGTCTAACCAGACACCTAGGTATTTGTAGTTGCCCACGTATTCTAAGTCAGAGCCGTCCAGAGTAGGGATGCTGGACGGGCGGGCGGGCAGGTGCGAGCAGTGATCGATTGAATAGCATGCATTTAGTTTTACTTGCATTTAAGAGCAGTTGGAGGCCACGTAAGGAGAGTTGTATGGCATTGAAGCTCGTCTGGAGGTTAGTTAACAGCGTCCAAAGAAGGGCCAGAAGTATACAGACTAAGCACAGGAGGGGCCCCAGTGTTGAGGATCAGCGTGGCACACGTGTTGTTGCCTACCCTTACCACCAGGGGGCGGCCCGTCAGGAAGTCCAGGATCCAGTTGCAGAGGGAGGTGTTTAGTCCCAGGTCCTTAGCTTAGTGATGAGCTTTGTGGGTACTATGGTGTTGAACGCTGAGCTGTAGTCAATGAACAGCATTCTCACATAGGTGTTCCTTTTGTCCAGGTGGGAAAGGGCAGAGTGGAGTGCGATTGAGATTGCGTCATCCGTGGATCTGTTGGGGCGGTATGCGAATTGGAGTGGGTCTAGGGTTTCCGGGATGATGGTGTTGATGTGAGCCATGACCAGCCATGACCAGCCTTTCAAAGCACTTCATGGCTACCGACGTGAGTACTATGGGGCGGTAATCATTTAGGCAGGTTTCCTTCGCTTTCTTGGGCACAAGAACTATGGTGGTCTGTTTGAAACATGTAGGTATTACAGACTTGGTCAGGGAGAGGTTGAAAATGTCAGTGAAGACACTTGCCAGTTGTTCCGCGCATGCTTTGAGTCCACGTTCTGGTAATCCGTCTGGCCCCGCAGCTTTGTGAATGTTGACCTGTTTTAAAGGTCTAGCTCACATCGGCTATGGCGGGCATGATCACACAGTCGTCCAGAACAACTGGTGCTCTTATGCAGTGTTGCTTGCCTTGAAGCGAGTTTAAAAGGCATTTAGCTCATCTGGTAGGCTCGCGTCACTGGGCAGCTCACGGCTGGGTTTCCCTTTGTAGTCCGTAATAGTTTTCAAGCCCTGCCACATCCGACGAGCGTCAAGAGCCGGTGTAGTAGGATTCAATCTTAGCCCTGTATTGACGCTTTGATTTCTTATCAGCGTCCGGATTAGTGTCCCACTCCTTGAAAGCGGCAGCTCTAGCCTTTAGCTTGGTGTGGGTTTTGCATGTAATCCATGGCTTCTGGTTGGGAAATGTACATATGGTCACTGTGGGCACGACGCCGTCGATGCACTTATTGATGAAGCCGGTTACTGAGGTGGTATACTCCTCAATGCCATTGGATGAATCCCGGAACATATTCTAGTCTGTGCTAGCAAAACAGTCCTGTAGCGTAGCATCCATGTCATCTGACCACTTTCGTATTGCGCAAGTCACAGGTACTTCGTGCTTTAGTTTTAACTTTTAAGCAGAATCAGGATGATAGAATTATGGTCAGATTTGCCAAATGGAGGGCGAGGGAGAGCTTTGTATGCGTCTCTGTGTGTGGAGTAAGGGTGGTCTAGAGTTTTTTTCCTCTGGTTGCACATATGACATGCTGGTAGAAATTAGGTAAAGCGGTTTTAAGTTTGCCTGCATTAATGTCCCCGGCCACTAGGAGCGCCGCTTCTGGATGAGCAATTTCTTGTTTGCTTATGGTCTTATACAGCTCGTTGAGTGCAGTCTTAGTGCCAGCATCGGTTTGTGGTGGTTAATAGAAGGCTACGAATAATATAGATGAGAACTCTCTTTGTAGATAGTGTGGTCTACAGCTTATCATGAGGTATTCTACCTCAGGCGAGTAATACCTCGAGACTTCTTTAATATTAAACATTGCACACCAGCAGTTATTGACAAATAGACACACACCCCCGCCCCTCGTCTTAACAGACATAGCTGCTCTGTCCTGCCGATGCACGGAGAAGCCAGCCAGCTCTATATTATCCAMGMCGTCTTTCAGCCACGTCTCGGTGAAACATAAGATATTACAGTTTTTAATGTCCTGTTGGTAGGATAGTCTTAATCGTAGATTCTCCAGTTTGTTTTCCAATGATTGCACATTGGCCAATAATACGGAGGGTAATGGTGGTTTACCTACTGGTCTGTGAATTCTTACAATGCACCCCCGCCATTCTCCATTTTTTTTCTCCGTCTTTTCTTGACACTGACGACGGGGATTTGGGCCTTGTCTTGACAAAGCAGTATATCCTTCGCGTCGGACTCATTAAAGAAAAAATCTTTGTCCAGTTTGAGGTGCGTAATTGCTGTTCTAAAGTCCAGAAGTTATTTTCGGTCATGAGACGGTAGCAGCAACATTATGTCAAAAATGAGTTACAAGCAATGCGAAATAAACAAATAGAATAGTACAGTTGGTTAGGAGCCTGTAAAATGGCAGCCATCCCCTCAGGCGCCATTACTATTGATAATCATGATGACAGTATAGGTTGTCAGATCAATAACATCATACCTGTCATAAATTATACTTGAAATGTGTTTCATGTCATTGTGATGATGTTGTACCCCCTAGAGCAGGGATGGGCAACTTTGATAGGGGTGGGGGGCCTCAAAGAATCTGAACTCAAGTCATGGGGGGGCTGCAGTGGCTCGCGGGTCTGCGTATCCACATCCATACCCACATGTAGTCAGAGCCGGTCCTAAGCAAAAAATCTTTAAAAAAATCACGTTTCTCCATATTTTGCCATGGGGTATAGAGAAAATGTTGCAGTTTAAAGCAAATTTGCAGCAAATCTAAACATTTTGCCAGTAGGTATGGATAAATGTTTGCAGTTTTTAATATGATATCTGTGTGAGAGTGACTAACAAAATCAATGGGGGCCCCCGGTCAGTAATTCAACCATGATTACTACAAGTTTAGATAGCTGGCCGCTAGACTAACTTATCAGTCTTTTTTTGTTGTTGCTGACATAGGCTCATTGAGTGACTGTCAGTGACTGACATAAGAAAACAACTGCTGATGCACTACTAGTCTAATTTTCCACATTAAGTGGAGACTCTGACTGAGTCCCGTCCCCCCCCCCCCCCTTTGGAAATTGATCTGCGGGCCAGTTGCCCATCCCTGCCCTAGAGTCTGCAAAGCTAACATAAGGAATTGTTTTAAGATGGTCATACCAAGTGTAAAAAACATTAAGGACACCTGCTCTTTCCATGACATAGACTTACCAGGTAAATGCAGGTGAAAGCTATGATCCCTTATTGATGTCACCTGTTAAATCCACTTCAATCAGTGTAGATGGAGGGAAGGAGACAGGTTTAAAGAAGGATTTTTAAGATTTGAGACAATTGAGACATAGATTGTGTATATGTGCCATTCAGAGGGTGAACGGGGTATGGTTTGTGTCAAGAACTGCAACTCTGCTGGGTTATTCACGCTCAACAGTTTCCCGTGTGTTATCAAGAATGGTCCATCATCCACAGGACATCCAGCCAACCTGACAAACTTGTGGGAAGCATTGAAATCAACACGAGCCAGCATCACTGCGAAACGTTTGCGACACCTCGTAACCTTGTAGAGTCCATGCCCGACGAATTGAGGATGTTCTGAGGGCAAAGGGGGGGGCAACTCAATATTAGGAAGGTGTTCTTAATGTTTTGTACACTCAGTGTATGTACAGTATATATATTTAATGAAACATTGAATTTGGCCTTACTGCTATTATTAGCCATAGAAATGGGTTGAATAACATATTCATATATGGCATAACAGATAGTCAGTCCATTTTTTTTTCAAAAGGAAGTATATTTTGAAGTGTCTGATAAATAAATATAAGAAAGCTCAGGAAATAGTTTTTATAAATGATTTACCCATATGCCTTACTTCCATACATTTTTGAAACCGATACTGGGTTGTCTACAGACGAGTCTTCTGAAGCTTTTTGGGGGTCATAGAGCAAAACAACCGACATGTACGTGCTTGTGAGTCTCCGCTTTCCATGGTGGGGTCATTCTAGTCTGTAGCCCAAACCGTGCGGATTCTACAGACAGAAGTCGGCACATCGGCTGTACCAACTTCTGACGAGTCCCGTGACGCTTGTAGGGGTCGTAGATCCCGGAAAACAGCACCGTGTTCGTGAGAGTCTCAACTTTCCATAGTGGGGTGATATTAGTTTGTAGCCAAAACCGTTCGACTGATTTTTCGGGATTTTCGGGATAAAAAACACCACTCTAGCTCTGCCACCTTCCACCACAGATGCGGAAGGCTGACATACAGTGGGGAGAACAAGTATTTGATACACTGCCGATTTTGCAGGTTTTCCTACTTACAAAGCATGTAGAGGTCTGTAATTTTTATCATAGGTACACTTCAACTTGAGAGAGGAATCTAAAACAAAAATCCAGAAAATCACATTGTATGATTTTTAAGTAATTAATTTGCATTTTATTGCATGACCTCAGTAAAAACGAGTTAGTGTGCTATGCTATGCTAGTTGCTATGCTAGTTGCTTTTCGTAACACCGGATTAAGTCGTCATGACCTTCAATTACCATCTCCCAACTTCCCAAATACCCTTTCCCAAAAACTGTGCAATGTGTCATTCTTATATCGTCACTTGGTCTCTGGCTCCAAAATTGAGATTTTGATGAAGCTTAGTGATTGCAATCGAAAGTCTTCCACTGTTTAACCTTGTCCCCCCTCTCTCTGTCGTCTTCTACCGTTTGGAGTTTTGCCAGATCCTGTATCGTTTTGTGTATGATGGTGATCGTGTAGTGATCCTGCCTGCCACCACTACCGCCTTGTCGAACGCTCCTTCATGTCCACGGGACACGCACCGCGCAGCCACGTACCACTGCCTCTGAGTACTCTACCCTGACCGGCTTGAGACAAATTTGCAAGTCTATCATACAGACTAGGGTAGACTTACGCCTCACACCAACCAGGAATGACTTTACTTTACAGCATTACTCACACAGACAGTGAATACTTTCAGCCTCACACACAAACAGGCATAAATTATAATAACTAAAACCACATCTTTCTACTTGGAAATAGAAAGCCCACTAGACGGGTCCTTTCTGGACATCGTCGCAGCCCCGACTAGCCATGTCAGATAAACGCAGCATCATTTTTATACCATGCAAACACACATTGCATAACAGACATGGAATTCAGTGATCTGTATATATATACCAGTAATGTGTTTGATGTCGTGTCTTTCTTATGTTTCTCTTTGAAGCAGGGCACTGGAAGGGTTGTCTGCCACATTGTCTACCACATCGGCTCAGTGCAGTATCTGAGAGTTCCAGACCTATACTGCATTCTGCTGTCTGGTCAACACAAACACATACTGTTGCTTCTGAATCACCTATCACGGGACTTATCTGTGGAATATGGGCAGATGCGTGTGTGTTTATCAGTTTGTGTTTGATTCAGAATTGTGGAATTACTCCCATTCAACTACAGGAGTTAATTAGAAATTGCATTGTGCCCACCCCACAGGACGTGATTTTAGTTTTAATGACAGAACAAGAAGTTAATTCGTGCAATCAATAAATCCACTCATATCTCATCACATGAGTTCATGGAATCTGACAGGTACACTCAAGATACCAAATAATATAATCATTACTCCCGAAAAATGTATCAAATATTTTTAACCTCATCTTAGAAATAGTACATTATATTTCCCCATTCATCTTCATTCGTTTGGTCTTTTGAAGCTTAGGGTCAACTTGAGGTCTGAACTAATGCATATCCGGAATGTATCTTGTCCCCATATTGAACAAACTTTAAATCTTTATAATATAATAACTTAGGATTTCACATATTTCAATACATAGGCTTACACCTAATGTAGACATAGCCGAAGGCATTTGAATTTCACTAGAGCTCTCAATTTGTTTTCCTTAATTTCAATTGCAAGTTAGTATCCTGTTTACGCTCGATTCAATCAATGAAATGTTTGGAATTTATGAGCATTCTCAATCAAATTTGGAATTGAGCAAACCCTTTGAGCTATTGCAGATTCTGTTACTCTGCAGGAGGAGGTATGAGTCATAGACTGACAGAGCGCTTCTCCCTCTCTCTCTCTCTCTCTCTCTCTCTCTCTCTCTCTCTCTCTCTCTCTTCTCTCTCTCTCTCTCTCTCTCTCTCTCTCTCTCTCTCTCTCTGTCTCTGTCTCTGTCTCTGTCCTCGTCTCTGTCTTCTCTCCTCTCTCCCTCTCTCTCTTGTTGTGTGCGTGTTGGAATTTGCTTCTGTGAAAGCACAGGGATTAATCTCATACTCCACCACCCTATGCTCTGTGGTTGGCTCTTTGGCTGGAAAGGGAAGACCTCCACCTAGTGGCACAACATGGTATCCATTGACATGATACATGCTCTCTGTCTCTTTCTTTCTCACAGGACGGGAGTCTGTGGTCCTCAGATGGCCCAGGGCACGCCAGTGGAATGAGCGAGGTAAAGTGGATTATGGGTGGGAGTGGGCAAACTACTGCCCGTTCAATTTGTCCCACAGGAGTTTTTCTTTTGGGGGGGGCAATGATTATAATGGGCAATAAAAACATTCCAAGCCACTCCTGAACGTCTAAAACTAGATAGTAAGAATGMAGAAATGATAATGGACCTATATATTTATAAATAACTGCACATTTTCTGACAGCAAATTGATTTTGACTAACAAATCGTGACCAAAAAAATCTTTGCCACCCTCCGTTCAACTACAAAATCCCGATGTGGCCCTCGAGCCAAAACATTTGCCCACCCCTGCTTTAGGTCTATAGGGGTCATCCCTAAACACAGGGACCTAGTCTGGGCCTTATTCCCTTTAAAGTGCACTACTTTTGACCAGGGCCCCAAAAGTAGTGCACTGTATAGGGAATAGGGTGCCATTTGGCCCCTTACCCTAGACTTGAAGAACCTACCCAGGAACCTGGGAACACTACTTGTGTTTGTCCGGAAATTAATTATGGATTTGTCCTTGGATATTAGAGCAGATAGGCTATGAGAGTTTATTGATGTTCATAGCATAGCAATGACAACAATGGTGCTGTATCAATATACCCTCACACTAAGTCACTGTGGATAAAAGAAGGTTCTGAACAAGGAGATGACATTGGAAATACCTTGTTAAACTTTTTGTTGTGTTGTCCTCACGAATATGAATGACCAAATATAAATGTGTGTGCTACTCTTCCTGTCCTCCTCCCTTACAGCAGCAGGTGTACACCACGCGTCCCCCGGACCGCGTCCCCTCCTATCTGCAGAGGGAGCGTCTGGCCCGCTTCCAGCCCACCTACCCCTACCTGCCCCACCCCATCATTGACCTGCCGCCCACCATCTCGCTGTCGGACGGCGAAGAGCCTCCGCCCTACCAGGGCCCCTGCACTCTGCAGCTCCGCGACCCCGAGCAGCAGATGGAGCTTAACAGGGAGTCGGTGCGCGCGCCCCCCAACCGCACAGTCTACGACAGCCACCTCCTCGACACCTCCCTGTGCCCACCGCCCAGCCTCAACCCCGGGGTCAGCACTACCACGGTAGCCACGGCTGCCCAGGCCTACTCCAGCCGAGTGGAAGGGGCACCACCAACTTATAGCGAGGTGATAGGGCACTACTACCACCCCTCTTCACTACCCAGGCACCACCACCAGACTTCCAGTGGCAGCAGGGGCACGGGGCGTGGAGTCGGGTTAAGAGGCCCGGGTCCCTCGTCGCCGTCCTTGCTACTCCACGGGATTCTCAAGCAGGCCCACCTGGGCAGCCTGGAGAGCAGGAATGTGCGCAACAAAAAGGAGAAGCAGACGCCTGAACAGGTGTGACGACAGTGTTGGTCTCGGGCGTTGTTTCCGAGGCTGCTTTCTCCTTCTCGGCGCACTTTAGCTGAACTGTTGGTGGCAAGCAGGGTTGGAGAGGGCGACATGCAGTGGCAGGGGGGGCAGGCGCACAAAGACAAAGGACTGCACTCCCCTCTTAACTTTACCCACGGTCACCGTCTTACTGAAACCCGTCACCCCTAAACTTACGTTGTATAAATATTTACTTGTTTTTCTTCCTTGCTTTCAGCTTTTTTTCTGTACTGGCAAATGCAAAAACAACAAAACAAAACAATATTCTCTCCAAGTATTTAGGTTTATTTTGTTTTTGTGTCCCTTTGCATTGGGCTTCACAACAAACTGCATCATTTTCTAGTTACTTATCTCCTCGTAGTTTATCCTTAGTTCCTCCGGGAGTCTTTCAGAATGACCAGGTCTTCCTTTTTTTGAGATGCAGATGGTTATTTTATTGAGCCTCCCCCTAACCCCTTTCTGGCTTTGAATACTGTCTGTGTACCTGGCTTGTACAGGGAGGGCCTTGATAGCACTCTTGTAACAGGTTGACAGGTTCAGGCTCTCACGGGTTCCAAGATTTAGATTCATACGTTAGCCCGAGTTAGCCTCTCAGCTCATGACCCAGTTAGCCTCACTGCCAGACAGATCCCCGTCGCTCCTCATCAATCCGCATCAGAGGGTGCGGTGGTCAACGTTGGCATCTATGGAAACACATGATTGACAGCTGACTGGGTTTGTGATGTCAGGCCATGTGTGTCAACATGAGTACTGGAGTAGAGTCCTGAGTCTGGGTCAATTGAGTTCAGCACTGTGCCCACTGAAGTGATATATATCCATCGTACTATCTGGACCCATCTGAGGTTAGTACTGTACTTTAGTTCTTTGTCTATTTGAGTTTAGTACTGTCTGTGTGTCTTTGGCCAGAGAAGTTCAGGAGTTCCTGTGTGCGAATACTCTTCTTGTTTTTTTATTATGATCTTTTTTAAAGAGATGTTTGCACAAGATTCAAGACTGTTTATCTGGAGAAAAAGAAAATCAATCTGCAATATGTATCATAAGAGAGGAGAGCGGCGYTATTTTTGTAAACAAATGGATTCTAAAGATAAAAATACGTTTTTTTAAAAATGTTTTGTCTGCTCTAGAAGAAAAGGTAAAAACGATAATCTGTTGGTGTGCCAACTCAAACGTGTTTAACATTGTGCTATCTATACATATACAAATTATTGGCACCCTGATAAAGATAAGCAAAAAAGACTGTATAAAATAAATAATACAATAATTATTTATTGTATGCTAAAAAAAAAGATTTGGTTATTTTATACTAATACAATTGCTCAGAGAAAGAGAAAGTACTTTTTGGCACCCTACAGATTCTTATAAGTAAAAACAAACAACATTTTATCTGTAATATCATTCTACTTTTTAAAATTAATCTCAGTTTAAGGAATTTTATTATGGCCTTCCATGAATTCCTGTTTCACCGGGGTATAAAAATGAGGTAACATGCATGTAAAATCCCATTGTCATCTATCACCATGGGGAAAGGCAAAGAACTCACAAATGAAAAGAGACAAATGGTTGTTGACCTTCATAAATCAGGCAATGGGTACAAAAGAATAAGCACACAAAAAACAAATATACCACCTACCACTATTAGGGAAACAATTAAGGAGTTTAAAACCACTGGAGCAATGGTCAACTTGCCTGGTATTGGATGCATGTGTATCTTGWCCCCATGCACAGTGAGGAAGATGGCTTAGGAGGCAGTGAACAATCTAAAGGCCAAAATTGGAGAATTACAAAACTTGGTCGCATCTACAATTATACGCCACTTCCATGCCAATATGTCTTTGGGAAGGGTTGCTAGAAAAAAAGCCTTTATTGAAAGCAATCGACAAATGTAAACGCCTGGAATTTTCTAAATGGCATTGGCACAGATTGGTACCTGTGCTATGGTCAGATGACATGAAAATAGAACTCTTTGGCCATGCACACCAGTGGTGGTTTGGCGTTGAGAGAAGGATGCATATACAGAAAATAACCTCATTCCTACTGTAATATATGGTGGCGGGCCTTTGACGTTAACTTGGCCGCAAGTGGACATTCAAGCAAGACAATAACCCCAAGCACACATCAAAATCTACAGAGAAGTAGTTAATTGACCAGAAAATCAACATTTTACAATGGAAATTAAAAGTCTCCGGACTTGAACCCCATTGAAATCTATGGTTTGAATAAGAGGGCAGTCCATAAGCGCAGGCAAGATATATCAAGGATCTCTAAAGATTCTGTATGGAGGAATGGTCTAAGATCCCTCCCAATGTGTTCTCCAATCTCATAAAACAGGGGGAAAATAATTTTGACACCTATCTTGCATCTCTGAGCTATTGTATTAGTATAAAATAATGTAATTTCCCAACTTTTTGGTAGCATACAATATAGCGCAGTATTTGCAGTATTTATTTTAGTAAGGTTTTTGCTCATCTTTATCAAATGTGCCAATCATTTTAGACATGACTATATATGTATCAATGTATGTGTGTGTGTGTGTGTTCTATAAACAGTACCAGTCAAAAGTTTGGACACACCTACTCATTCAAAGGTTTTTCTTTATTTTTTACTATTTTCTACATCGTAGAATAATAGTGAAGACATCAAAACTATGAAATAACAMATATGGAATCATGTAGTAACCCAAAAAGTGTTCAAAAAAACGACATATGTTTTATATTTGAGATTCTTCAAAGTAGCCGACCTTTGCCTTGATAACAGCTTTGCACACTCTTGGCATTCTCTGAACCAGCTTCATGAGGTAGTCTCCTGGAATAGATTTTAATTAACAGGTGTGCCTTGTTAAAAGTTAATTTGTGGAATTTCTTTCCTTAATGCGTTTGAGCCTATCAGTTGTGTTGTGCCAAGGTAGGGGTGCTGTGCAGTCGCAGAAACCATCAAGCGCTATGATGAAACTGCCTCTCATTAGGACCGCCACAGGAAAGAAGACCCAGAGTTAGCTCTGCTGCAGAGGATAAGTTCATTAGAGTTACCAGCCTCAGCAATTGCAGCCCAAATAAATGCTTCACAGAGTTCAAGTAACAGACACATCTCAACATCAACTGTTCAGAGGAGACTGTGTGAATCAGGCCTTCATGGTCGATTGCTGCAATTAAACCACTACTAAAAGACACCAATAATAAGAAGAGACTTGCTTGGACCAAGAAACACAAGCATGGACATTAGGTGGAAATCTGTCCTTTGGTCTGATGAGTCGAAATTTGAGATTTGCGTATCAAACAGCCGTGTCTTTGTGAGACGCAGAGTAGGTGAACAGATGATCTCCGTGTGTTGTGGTTCCCACATGTTTTTTTTTTTTTTTTTTTTTTCACCTTTATTTACCAGGTAGGCTAGTTGAGAACAAGTTCTCATTTGCAACTGCGACCTGGCCAAGATAAAGCATAGCAGTGTGAACAGACAACACAGAGTTATACAGGAGTAAACAATAAACAAGTCAATAACATGGTAGAAAAAAAAAGAGAATCTATATTACAATGTGTGCAAAAGGCATGAGGTAGGCAAAAATCGAAAATTGCAATGCAGATTAACACTGGAGTGTAAATCATCAGATGATCATGTGCAAGAAGAGTACTGGTGTGCAAAAGAGCAGAAAAGTAAATAAATAAAAGCAGTATGGGGTGAGGTAGGTAAATTGGGGGGTAGTTTACAGATGGACTATGTACAGCTGCAGCGATCGGTTAGCTGCTCGGATAGCAGATTTTAAAGTTGTTGAGGGAGATAAAAAGTCTCCAACTTCAGAGATTTTTGCAATTCGTTCCAGTCGCAGGCAGCAGAGAACTGGAAGAAAGGCGTCCAAATGAGGTTTGGCTTAGGGATGATCAGTGAGATACACCTGCTGGAGCGCGTGTGCTGCGGGTGGGTGTAGCCATCGTGACCAGTGAACTGAGATAAGGCGGCACTTTACCTAGCAATAGCCTTGTAGATGACCTGGAGCCAGTGGGTCTGACGACGAACATGTAGCGAGGGCCAGCCGACTAGGGCAACAGGTCGCAGTGGTGGGTCGTATAAGGTGCTTTAGTAACAAAACGAATGGCACTGTGATAAACTGCATCAGTTTGCTGAGTAGAGTATTGGAAGCTATTTTGTAGATGACATCGCCGAAGTCGAGGATCGGTAGGATAGTCAGTTTTACAGGGTAAGTTTGGCGGCGTGAAGTGAAGGAGGCTTTGTTGCGGAATAGAAAGCCGATTCTTGATTTGATTTTGGATTGGAGATGTTTGATATGAGGCTGGAAGGAGAGTTTGCAGTCTAGCCAGACACCTAGGTACTTATAGATGTCCACATATTCTAGGTCGGAACCGTCCAGGGTGGTGATGCTAGTCGGGCGTGCGGGTGCAGGCAGCGAACGGTTGAAAAGCATGCATTTGGTTTTACTAGTGTTTAAAGAAGCAGTTTGGAGGCCATGGAGGCATGGAGGTGAAGCATGGAGGAGGAGGTGTGATGGTGTAGGGGTTCTTTGCTGGTGACACTGTCAGTAATGTATTTAGAATTCAAGGCACACTTAACCAGCATGCCTACCACAGCATTCTGCAGTGATACGCCACCCCATCTGGTTTGCACTTAGTGGGACTATCATTTGTTTTTCAACAGGACAATGACCCACCACACCTCCAGGCTGTGTAAAGGCTATTTGACCAAGAAGGAGAGTGATGGAGTGCTGCATCAGATGACCACAATCACCCACCCTCAACCCAATTGAGATGGTTTGGGATGAGTTGGACCGCAGGGTGAAGGAAAAGCAGCCAACTAGTGCTCAGCATATGTGGGAACTCCTTCAAGACTGTTGGAAAAGCATTCCAGGTGAAGCTGATTGAGAGAAAGCAAAGCGTGTGCAAAGCTGTCATCAAGGTGTAACTACTTTGAAGAATCTAAAATATATTTAGATTTCTTGTAACACTTTTTTGCTTTCTAAATGACTCCATATGTGTTATTTCATAGTTTTGAAGTCTTCACTAGTATTCCACAATGTAGAAAATATTAAAAATAAAGAAAAACCCTTGAATGAGTAGGTGTGTCCAAACTTTTGACTGGCACTGTGTGTATACAGTTGAAGTCGGAAGTTTACATACACTTAGGTTGGAGTCATTAAAACTTGTTTTTCAACCACTCCACAAGTTTCTTGTTAACAAACTATAGTTTTGGCAAGTTGGTTAGGACATCTACTTTGTGCATGACACAAGTAATTTGCCCAACAATTGTTTACAGACATATTATTTCACTTATAATTCAAGTCTGGTTCATCCTTGGGAGCAATTTCCAAATGCCTGAAGGTACCACGTTCATCTGTACAAACAATAGTACGCAAGTATAAACACCATGGGAACACGCAGCCGTCATACCGCTCAGAAAGGAGACGCGTTCTGTCTCTTAGAGATGAACGTACTTTGGTGTGAAAAGTGCAAATCAATCCCAGAACAACAGCAAAGGACCTTGTGAAGATGCTGGAGGAAACAGGTACAAAAGTATCTATATCCACAGTAAAACGAGCACTATATCGACATAACCTGAAAGGCCGCTCAGCAAGGYAGAAGCCACTGCTCCAAAACTGTCATAAACAAGCCAGACTACGGTTTGCAACTGCACATGGGGACAAAGATCGTACTTTTTGGAGAAATGTCCTGTGGTCTGATGAAACAAAAATAGAACTGTTTGGCCATAATGACCATTGTTATGTTTGGAGGAAAAAGGGGGAGYCCTGCAAGCCGAAGAACACCAASCTGTTTAAAGGCACAGTCAARTTAGTGTATGTAAGCTTCTGACCCACTGGAATTGTGATACAGTGAATTATAAGTGAAATAATCTGTCTGAAAACAATTGTTGGAAAAATTACTTGTGTCATGCACAAAGTGATTCCTAACCAACATGCTAAAACTATAGTTTGTTAACAAGACATTTGTGGAGTGGTTGAAAAACGAGTTTTAATGACTCCAACCAAAGTGTATGCAAACTTCCGACTTCAAACTATATATATATATATATATATTATATATGTATTTGTATGGTGTATATATATATATATTATATATATCTTATATGTGTGTATATATATGCGTGTATATATGTGTATATATATATATGTGTATATATATATTTACACATATATGGAAACAAATAAACTAACTTAAAAATGGCAATTTTAGAGTTATTTATATAGCCTAATTGTTCAAAAGAATTGCACTATTTTTTATTATAATGAAATGGAACGAGAAATAAAAATTCACCTCTATTGTCAAGGAAACGTGGGGCCTCATTTATAACCGTTGCGTATATTTTACTCTCAATAGCTGCGTGCTCTATTTCTGGAAGAAAAATAAATAAATGTATACACTTGGAGCACGCCATACATGCATGCTCATGTTTCCCATTAAAAATCAGACCTGTCGAAAAAAACTGTCCACATGTGAATTGAGCATTATAACTGCGCCTGAATAACACTCATCATTCACCTTTTATCGTGACAATAATAGCCTTATTTGCTGTATAATTTGGTAMTATTGAAATTAGGCCAATACATTATATCTAAAGGAAATATACATTTGTGAACTTGATCAAATGTCTTTGGAGGTGTTGTCAAAATGTCTTTTTTTTCCAGTGACATTTGCTGTTTGACCATTTCTGAACCACAAAAACAATTGCAAATTGTTGTGGACTTGTAAACAGATCGTTTTTATTCAATAATGTTTTGCATTTACTTTCGCACGAACCTACATGTGATGCACTGTCCACGAATTCGGAAAAACATTTAAATTACAGTAGGTCTACTTACAGTGGTAGCCTACACACTTCAATGCAAAAGATCAACTGTCTGTTCACCTGTTAAATTCTACTGTATGTTATAAACTGCACTCCATTTCGGCTGCATTGAGCAAAAACGTATAAAAAAATGAAATGATAATAGCCTTTCTAATAGGCCCAATTAAATGAGAGATGTGCATGGTCGTTTGTTGTATTGCTACTTCGGGAATATGAACTATCATGGCCAGAAAAGGTGCAGTCGTTATGATATTATGCATCATTTTTACAAATAAAATATTGTTTAGGCTGCTCGAGAAATTTGACATTACAGTATTCAGACGTAGTATTCAAACGTCAATGGAAATGGTGAGCCTTCTTCTACCGTTAAACTGCACATCAGATCGAATAGAGCAAAATATTTCAAATACCGGAAGCTTATCTTTTTACTATTATGAAGTGGTCCAATTAAATGAGAGATGGGACGAATGGTAGCCCATCCTATCTTGTTGTAGACCTATAGGCTATTTCGCTAGCATGAAACCATCACAGTCAGAAAAGGTGAGGAATTTATTCTGCGATTATCATGGAAACTGAATGAATAATCGGAAATAGATTTCAAATTATTTTAGAATGCAAAGATGAAAAAAATTGAATTTTGCTCTTCTCACTAACAGCAAATGATTGCATCTTATTATTATATTTAGCTACCTGTTTTTTTGTTATGAATAAGTCATTATATATTCCCAATTTGCACAAGGCTACTAGGGTACATTTGCCTTCTTGCAATGCAATACTTCAACCACTAAAAACTGRGCTTACCCATGGTCTAGAGTTTGTGGGAGAATAAGCACATTCAATTGTCAAGGTCAGTTTTTATGAATGCCAACTTTTGCGTGAAAACTGGCGCATGCATATTTTGTACACGCACAATGTTTATAAATGAGGTTCCTGGAGTTTTGTGTACATGTGTGATCATGAATGACAGAGCCATCATACCTTTAAACTCCAGTTTGAGTCCTTTATCTGCAGAGAGCCCAGATGGTCTGACCAGAAGTAGGGTGAAATTGCCCCAAGACGCTGAGGGAGAGAGGTAGTGAGGATAGGAAAAGAAAGGGAGAGGGAGAGAGATTAGCAGGCAACTGTACGCTGGACACATCCGCCTACTGTCTGGGCTTCTCTCCAACAGGCATCTCTTAGCACTTTAATTAAGAAGGAGAGAGACACAATCTCCCTCTGTCAGCATTGGTCGCACTTCTCTATTGACATGATTCAACTTCTTCGTCCGAGGCAAGACTCAAACTGCAAGGTGTCCCAACTGAAGCTGGTATCACAGCAAAGAAGAGAGAGGGAGGGAAGAGAGGACAGATGTCGACGGGAAAAAAACACCAGACAAGGCTGTCCGCTCGCCCCTCTCGCTTTCTTCCCATTGGCCCTGCTTAATTTATTTTGTACTGTATCTTTACATTCAATTTGAGGACAAATACCTAAATCAAAAGAAAAATGTCTGACCCCTCATAAGCAAGCAGCTAAAGGATTGATCTAAGGGGCGTGGCTCTTTGACTTCTCACCCCTGGTGACATCTCATGATGCAGTTTGATGACCTCAGGGGAGCTTGTGTAGGTTTCCTGGTTGGATTCCAGTCTTTTCTTCAGGGAAACCAGTGCTGACTGATAACTATGCAGGCAGGGTGGGAATTGACCCATTAGAAACGAAGAAGGAGGACCCACTATTGGCATACCAAACCATACTGCTTTGTAATCTTGACATAACACTTGGCATTATGCCCGTCGTAACATTGCATGACTGTTCATTACAACAACCTTTTTTCGGCACTTGAAATGAAATGTCATGGATAATGACGACAGACATGAAGGAATGTTAATGAAAACAACATAATGTGGGTATCATGTCAAGTTGCATCAAGTAAAGAGCAACTTTTTCCTCAGAACTTAACTTTTCAACATATCTGCTAATACAATGCACTTCATAGAGAAATTTAAGTCATTGCGAGATCCAATGTTTTTCATTCTCCCATAACATGTTTGTTTGTGTTGGTAATGTACGCTGCCTTGCCCCGCTAATGAACTGTACCCTCTAGACCGGGTGCTCAGATGAAAGCAAACCAGAACCACTCAGACAAAACAGATAATCCCAAAGATTTCAAATGGTGTGCCTTTAGGGTTGACTCGATCACCCCCGTTCCCTGTCTGTAATGAGCTCTTCCTGTTCCATAGAGATGCCTGTGTTCAATGAGGGAGTCCCACACAGACCCGCTTGTGCTGCCATAGGCTGGCTGTCGGTCCCATTGAAAATGTTCAGTGTTTGTGTGCCTGCCTGTGCTGACAGATTGGGCTCCGTCTGTACTATCAATCTGCCTAGACTGGCCCTAGACTGACTCACATATTGACAGAGACTTATAGTTGATGATAACAATCATGATAATGTTGATAGAGGTGTCAAGGAGAGCGTTGCAATATACCTAATCTTTGCCTTTTGATAATGTAGTCGTTGTTTAACTTGGAGAAATGTAATGATTGTTTTCTATGTTGTTGTAAAAAAAAAAAAAATGGTTATACATTTTGCTCCAATTCATTGTACATGTGTATGATGGTTTTGCTGTATAACTCGCAAATGAATAACAGAACATGTATTCCATGGTGTGACCACCAGGTGTCTTCACAAGCAATACTGTCTACCATAGTGAGTAAGGCTTTGGAGACAATGGCCCAAACTAGGTTGGGCATCACTTTGTTTCAATGTATCCAGGACCACAAGTTTCTGCACTTAAGTCAAACTGGTAGAGTTGATGGGAAGTACTATTAGGTGATCGATCAGGTGCCAGAATGATGCCTTTGCTACTATTCACCCTTAAGTTGTCGTCAARATG
Organism: Salvelinus sp. IW2-2015; assembly: GCF_002910315.2. NCBI lineage: Eukaryota > Metazoa > Chordata > Actinopteri > Salmoniformes > Salmonidae > Salvelinus > Salvelinus sp. IW2-2015. Next base: position 2,509,784 of record NC_036851.1, on the reverse strand, counting down.
CTCTGTAGTTTTTAATGTGGAAAATGTTCCTCTAGCTTTTGGGGGCGCCATTTTGAAAATGAGTACGAGGAGAAACCAGATGGGGTCAGGTGTAGAGGCATCACCCTGGGTAAGAACTTTATTTACCTTCCTCCACCCTTCCAACTACAGTCTCCTTGGCCAGTGTGAGTAGTACGGTGTCCATATTAGGACAGCAGCGATTGAGGCTGTCCTAATATTGACACTGTAGAGTGGACCTGACTGGGTTCAAATCTGCCATATTACCCAATGGTCTGCATACCCAAATCACGATAGATTCCCTTCTCCACCACATGCTCAGTTCTAGATGTGTGCCTTCTGTGGTTGAGACTTTTTTTGTAATGCGTTATAGTGCCATTTTTTGGGGCTCTGGATTATTTTGCTTTTTCACATGAAACAAATCGCCCTTCTTATTTGCAATACCAAAAAAATACAATAAAGAATTGACTCCCTGTTCTATCATAAGATGATCATTTCCAACTCCACTGCATACATACCGATAAGAGTAAATGTCAGACTTGAAGCACTAAAGTAAACCAAAAGGGAGATGCGTGGGATGGACAGGTTCCTAAGGGCACACCTCTATGAATATACAGTGGAACATAGCAAACAGAACTTGTACTAGTATACAATACATGTCCCTCTACTGCATTATTTAAAAAAAAATGTACTTAATCATCTGTTTTAGATTGTTATTTGCATTATTTCTTTCAAAAAGTTACTGTTGAGGGTTTCAGTGTGGGYAAAAAAGGCATTTTCAAAGAAGGAATAAACCTAACCAGAATCTTTTGGACTGGGCTCTTTTCCTTTGTTTTGACAGTTTTTAACTGTTCTGTTGCTTTGTTTGTTTCGCCCTTCAAATCAGTGTTGCTTTGCGACTTTTAAAAATATAAATACTTTTTTTTTTTTTACACGAGTGATGATTGATTTTTTTTTTAAACATAAGGTTGCAGTATAAGCATATTTATAAAACTCTTAAGCAACTTATTAACTGTACAGAAAAATGGACGATCCTGGTGCTTGTTTTGTTATAACGCTTTGTGTACTGATGAAGAGGTAATACTGTCAATATAAAATCAGTTCTATTCTATAACAAGCTCCATGCCGAGATGTATTGCAGTAAATATATAGGTCCTACAATTGTCGACAATAATTGCTTACGTGTATCAACATTGTTTATTTTAATATACAGTACCAGTCAAAAGTTTGAGTACACCTTCTTATTCCAGGGTTTCCTTTATTTTTTACTATTTTCTWCATTGTAGAWTAATAGTGAAGACATCAAAACTATGAAATAACACATATGGAATCATGTAGGAACCAAAAAAGAGTTAAACAAATCAAAATATATTTTATATTTGAGATTCTTCAAAGTAGCCACCCTTTGCCTTGATGACAACTTTGCACACTCTTGGCATACTCTCAACCAGCTTCATAAGGTTGTCATTTCAATTAACAGGTGTGCCTTGTTAAAAGTGAATTTGTGGAATTTATTTCCTTCTTTGAGCCAATCAATTGCGTTGTGACAAGGGAGGGGTGGTATCCAGAAGATAGGCCTATTTGGTAAAAGACTAAGTCCATCATTACTTTAAGACATGAAGGTCAGTCAATCTGGAAAATTTCAATAACTTTTTGCTGCTAAGAAACCACTACTAAAGGACACCAATAATAAGAAGAGACTTGCTTGGGCCAAGATAACATGAGCAATGAACATTAGACCGGTCTTTGGTCTGATGAGTCCAAATTTGAGATTTTTGGTTCCAACCGCTGTGTCTTTGTGAGATGCACAGTAGGTGAACGGATGATCTCTGCATGTGTGGTTCCCACGTGAAGCATGGAGGAGGAGGTGTGATGGTGTAGGGTTGCTTTACTGGTGACACTGTAAATTATTTATTTAGAATTCAAGGCACACGTAACCAGCATGGCTACCACAGCATTATGCAGCGATATGCCATCCCATCTGGGTTGTGCTTAGTGGGACTATCATTTGTTTTTCAACAGGACAATGAACCACCACACCTCCAGGCTGTGTAAGGGCTATTTGACCAAGGAGAGTGATGGAGTGCTGTATCAGATGAGCTGGCCTTCCCAATCACCCAACCTCAACCCAATTGAGATGGTTTGGGATGAGTTGGACTGCAGAGTGAAGGAAAAGCAGCCAACTAGTGCTCAGTATATGTGGGAACTCCTTCAAGACTGTTGGAAAAGCATTCCAGGTGAAGCTGGTTGAGAGAATGCCAAGAGTGTGCAAAGCTGTCATCAAGGCAAAGGCTGGCTACTTTGAAGACGCTAAAATATATTGGTTACTACATAATTCCATATGTGTTATTTCATAGTTCTGATGTCTTCACTATTATTCTACAATGTAGAAAATAGTTTWAAAAAATTAAGAAAAACCCTTGAATGAGTAGGTGTGTCCAAACTTTTGACTGGTACTGTATATTGGATCCTTAAAGTGTTGGTGGGTTTGTATCTATATTTGATAAGAACAAGAGACAATGTATATTACAGAACATGCTATGAATCTGACACATTTCAATTATACCCCAATTAAACTAATAAAAACATTTTATAAAAACTGTCTGCTTGTCTTTTTACTCTCTCACTTTCACATCACTGACCATGAAGAGTAAAATACAGACATTAGTCCACAACTACACAATTTCTTATGAGGCATAATGTCAATGTACAACCTCCCTTATGGAAAGAATTGACATACATTTTTATAAAGTAAATCCTATGAGTATGGCTTTCTATAAGAAAACACAACATATATGATTATTACGCAATTCCTATGTTTGTCAAATACAGTGAGGTCAAAAAGTATTAGGAGAGTGACACATTTAACCTCATAGTCATTGTATCATTTCAAATCCAAAGTGCTGGAGTACAGAGCCAAAACAATAACTAAGTTATCACTGTTCCAATACTTTTGGAGCTCACTGTACATGTGACATCATAAGGAAAACATATGGTTCTTATATTATGGCTGTGTATGAATGTGCCCTACTTAATTTAAGACATATAGCAGTTATGGTTCTTGCTACATGTTGCAGGAGTACCCATATAAGAATTCTTAAATTATTCTTATGGGCTGACAATTTCTCAGGTTGCAATTCACTGTTTAGAGGCTATAGAATATGAGTAAAGTCCTTTACTCAACCTGTTTAATTAAAGTCTTGCTCATTTAATAGTGATTGTAAATACTACAAAAAAATACGTGCACACTTGTCTTTTCTGTGGTATGTGGTTGTCTCACCGACTGTAGCTATCTTCAAAGATGACTAACTCTGGATAAGAGTGTCTGCTAAATGACTAAAATGAGAACATTTACTACCACAAGATGGCAGTCATACACATTTGTTGAAGCATTACTCCACTGCAGCTTTCCCACCATGCTTGTGTAGATACAGATGATCCATTATGTTGACCAGATACACCATTGGCCGCTCCAACAATGAAAAGCCAGTCGGGAGGAAGCAAGATCAGGTGGGACCATTCTAGCCAATGAGAGGGTAGATACAAGTGTGATAAGTTTCCGGGATGTCACGTGTCCTACTTATATCAGTACACTCGTAACAACTTAAGCATAACGAAACGTATATTTGATTAAGTAAGCCACACTTGGCAAATAAGCGATTACATTTATTGTTTACAAAATTTGACTCTCATTGACCATACAAAAACTGGTTGATTGGTAAGCGGAACATTTGTTTTAAACGCCACCTGCTGGAGAAGACAGATTTTGGGCACAGTTATCCCTCTCGTTTTGCCTCTTCCTCTCTGGTGTAGGCATTAACACTCAGTATCCAACAGGAGGTAGGTAGGCTTTTATAATGTATTATTATAAATAGACCACACACAGTAGCCTACACAGAGACTGAGGACTAGTTGGATACTAATTCTATATTCCAAATTGACCTGTAGCCCCTACTCCCCAGCCAACCAAACAAAGAGAGCAAAGGTAACTAAACTAAATGACAATTGTCCCATAGCACTCTCTTCTGTCATGAAGTGCTTTGAGAGACTAGTCAAGGATCATTTCATCTCTACCTTACCTAACACCCTAGACCCACTTCAATTTGCTTACCGCCCCAACAGATCCACAGACAATGCAATCACCATTGCACTGCACACTGCTCTATCCCATCTAGACAAGAGGGATACCTATGTAAGAATGCTGTTCATTGACTATAGCTTAGCATTCAACACCATAGTACCCTCCAAACTCATCATTAAGCTTGAGGCCCTGGGTCTGAACCTTTCTGACGGGCCGTCCCACGTGGTGAAGGTAGGAAACAACACCTCCACTTCGCTGATCCTCAATACTGGGGCCCCACAAGGATGTGTGCTCAGCCCCCGCCTGTACTCCCTGTTCACTCATGACTCCGTGGCCACGCACACCTCCAATTCAATCTTCAAGTTTGCTGACTACACAACAGTAGTAGGCCTGATTAACAACAATGACGAGACAGCTACAGGGAGGAAGTGAGGGCCCTGGGAGTGTAGTGCCAGGAAAATAACCTCTCACCCAACGTCAACAAAACAAAGGAGCCGATGGTGGACTTCAGGAAACACCAGAGGGAGCACCCCCCTAAGCATCCCCCCATCGACAGGACCGCAGTGGAGAAGGTGGAAAGCRTCAAGTTCCTCGCCGTACACATCACTGACAAAGTGAAATGGTCCACCCTCATAGTGTGGTGAAGAAGGCGCAACAGCACCTCTTCAACCTCAGGAGACTGAAGAAATTTGGCTTGGCACCTAAAACCCTCACAAACRTTTACAGATGCACAATTGAGACCATCCTGTCGGGCTGTATCACTGCCTGGTATGGCAACTGCAACGCACGCAACCGCGGGCTCTCCAGAGGGTGGTYCAGTCTGCCCAACGGATCATCGGGGTCAAACTACCTGCCCCCCAGGACATCTACAGCACCCAATGTCACAGGAAGGCAAAAAATATAATCAAGGACAACAACCACCCGAGCCACTGCCTTTTCACCCCGTTATCATCCAGAAGGCGAGATAGTACAGGTGCATCAAAGCTGGGACTGACAGACTGAAAAACAGCCATCAGACTGTTAAATAGCCATCACTAGCACATTAGAGGCTTCTGCCCTATATATATAGACTTGAAATCACTGCCCACTTTAATAATTGGAACACTAGTCACTTTAATAATGTTTACATATTTTGCATTACTCATTTCATATACTGTATCCTATTGTCCTATTCAACTGTATCTTAGTCTATACCGCTCTGACATTGCTCATTCAAATATTTATATATTCGCAATTCCACTATTTTACTTTAGATTGTGTGTATTGTTAGATATTACTTGTTAGATATTACTGCACTGTTGSAGCTAGAAACACAAGCATTTTGCTACACCTGCAATAACATCTGCTAAACACGTGTATGAGACAAATACATTTTGATTTGATGTCTAAATATTTAATTTTGCTGAAATGTAACTTTAACCTGACAAACTCTAGCAGTTACAGCTACACTGAAGCATATAAACCTCCAGCATATTCAAATTCACAATCCTGTTTCTGGCTATTTCAATTGACAATATACCATTGATTCTTAAAGGCTATAACTTACACATCGTAACCCTAAATCAAAAGTTGTATACTTCCATTGTTAATTTTTTTGTTGTCATTTGAGTCTTTGTAAATAAAATYTATAGCTTCAAAATCTGTTTAAAACTATCATTTTGATATCATGGACTGTCAGTCATTGCATTCATAGCTCTGTGGATTTTAGTTTCCCGGTGGTACTGTTAAGATCGATAAGAGACAGTACTGTGCAGCTGTATTCACAGACCTGGCCAAGGCTTTCGACTCTGTCAATCACCACATTCTTATTGGCAGACTCAACAGCCTTGGTTTCTCAAATTACTGCCTCATCTGGTACACCAACACCTTCTCAGGCAAAATTCAGTGTGTCAAATCGGAGGGCATGTTGTCCTCTGGCAGTCTCTATGGGGGTGCCACAGGGTTCAATTCTCGGGCAGACTCTTTTCTCTGTATACATCAATGATGTCGCTAGTGATTCTCTGATCCACCTCTACGCAGACGACACCATTCTGTATACTTCTGGCCCTTCTTTAGACACTGTGTTAACTAGCCTCCAGACGAGCTTCAATGCCATTCAACTCTCCTTCCGTGGCCTCCAACTGCTCTTAAATGCAAYTAAAACTAAATGCATCCTCTTCAACCGATCGCTGCCCGCACCTGCCCGCCCGTCCAGCATCACTACTCTGGATGGTTCTGACTTAGAATATGTGGACAACAACAAATACCTAGGTGTCTGGTTAGACTGGTAACTCTCCTTCCAGACTCACATTAAGCATCTCCAATCCAAAATTAAATCTAGAATCGTCTTCCTATTTCGCAACAAAGCATCCTTCACTCTTGCTGCCAAACATACCCTCGTAAAACTGACTATCCTACCGATCCTCGCCTTCGGCGATGTCATTTACAAAATAGCCTCCAACACTCTACTCAGAAAGTTGGATGCAGTCTATCACAGTGCCATCCGTTTTGTCCACCAAAGCCCCATATACTACCCACCACTGCGACTTGTATGCTCTCGTTGGCTGGGCCTCGCTTCATATTCGTCGCCAAACCCACTGGCTCCAGGTCATCTATAAGTCTTTGCTAGGTAAAACCCCGCCTTATCTCAGCTCACTGGTAACCATAGCAGCACCCACCCGTAGCACACGCTCCAGCAGGTATATTTCACTGATCACCCCCAAAGCCAATTCCTACTTTGGCCGCCTTTCCTTCCAGTTCTCTGCTGCCAATGACTGGAACAATTGCAAAAATCACTGAAGCTGGAGACTCATATCTCACTCACAACTTTAAGCACCAGCTGTCAGAGCAGCTCACAGATCACTGCACCTGTACATAGCCCTCTGTAAATAGCCCACCCAACTACCCCATCCCCATACTGTTATATATATTTTTTGCTCCTTCTCACCCCAGTATCTCTACTTGCACATTCATCTTCTACACATCTATCACTCCAGTGTTAATTGCTAAATTGTAATTATTTCGCCACAATGGCCTATTTATTGCCTTACCTCCCTTATCTTACCTCTTTTGCACACACTGTATATAGACTTTTTCTGTTGTTTTATTGACTGTATGTTTGTTTATTCCATGTGTAACTCTGTGTTGTTTTGTGTGCGCACTGCTTTGCTTTTATCTTTGGCCAGGTTGCAGTTGCAAATGAGAACTTGTTCTCAACTAGCCTACCTGTTTAAATGAAGGTGAAAAAAAACACCCTTCTGACTTTAGAGCTATTGTTTGCTGGTGGGACTAAGCCTCGTGKACCTTGGCGTTTTAATARGCGCTTGCMGTCTGATMAATGTTTTGTGACTGCTCAGAWTTATGTTTTTATAGCTACTAACGACATCCCAACGTTTCAGTTTAAGGCCTACATTAGAGATCAAATCATGTCATATGAGTGGCAGAGCGATCTAAGGCACTGCATCTCAGTGCTAGAGGCCTCACTACAGACCCTAGTTTGATTCCAGGCTGTATCACAACTGGCCGTGATTGGGTGGCYCACAATRGGCCCAGCGTCGTCTGGGTTAGGGCTTGGCCGGGKTAGGCCGCCATTGTAAATAAGAATTTGTTTTTAACTGACTTGCCTAGTTAAATAACTGTTAAATAAAATGAATAAAATATTAAAATATACTAGTTTTGAAAGCAAATTTTTTTTTAAAAGAGACTCTGAACTGACAATTAGTATTTTGCATTTAGACAATACTTACGCTACCTCACCATCCCCGAATGTGTACAGGGATCGTCTTTCTTTACAAGCTGAATTCGATACCTTGTCAACAGGCCAAATTGAGGAACAGCTGCTTAAGTCGCAACATACTCACTATGAGTATGGTGACAAGGCAAGTAAATTGCTTTCTCATCCACTTCACCAGTCTTCCTCTGCTCAACACATCATTCAAACGCCTACAGGTGCAACAATAGATCCCCACCTAATGAGTAACAAGTTTAASGACTGTTTATACACTTCGGAAACAGTCTGCTGACCCCTCGGCTTTTGATACATTTTTTAAATACTCTGTCGTGACTTGACTTTAACATTAATCTGAAGACTATTGTTTATCTAATTAACTAACTATGTTTAATTGTTACCCGATTAAATTAATCATGTAACAATTAACTCATTAGGATCTGGAGCACCACGAGAGTGGATATTTAAAGAGTTACTATCTCCTGAATTAAACTCTAAAAGGTCTTTACCTATCACATCTATAAACAGTCAACTTATTAATTAATCATAACCTCAAATCAAATCATCATTCTGAACAGTCATAACCTCCTTCCATCTGCAAAAACCCGAGCCTTACTTTTGATTCAGTACTACTCAAATTGGTTTAATTATTTATTTACTAGCTAATTAAATGGGAACACAGGATAAACACACACACTTTGCATCAGTTATTGACTGGAGACGTAATACGCTGAAAACAGGTCCCTAGCGGAATGACAACAACATGGCTGCATGTTAAAGAAGAGATGAGAGAGGGAGAGAGAGGGACATTGACACTTAACATTGGTACAMTCAGAAAATACTCACCTACAGTAACCATATACTTTGCACATGAACCACCTCCTGCTTTGAGTAAGAAATCATGATTGTATTTACGTAAAATGCCTGGGTTTGCCGTGGATCTCTCTCGGTGAACAGGACAGCCTTGGAAAGGGAGTTGGATTTTCACGGCAATCTTGTAAGGCTTTAATTGTCCAAAATGGTTCCAACCTTCTCTGTAGTTGTCCGGTGTCCGGTGACTTGTCATGTAGTCCTGAACAGAACTACAGAGTTGACTTTCCTTTCATTCACTCTTGAAGAGGTTTCTTTGAAGATAGGCTAGCCAGCCGTATCGATGGTTTGACAGAGTAACAGGATGGTCCTACTTAAATTCGCTTTCYAAGATACTTTACTTAGGACAACTAATCAGCCATACCAGTGATTGTCCAGGAGGGGAGTTTATCGTCTCCACCTCGTGTTGAGATGCAAAGTTCAAACCAATTTAAACGTGCAGCTGCAGCTTCACGTCTTTCTGGTATGGTATGTTAATTTCTTAACRCATCATTTATACAGTTTGCAGGAAAGGGGTGGTTTTGGCAGGCTGATACGCTCTCTGACCTCACTCAGGGATGGTGACTACTTACTGTGCAAAGTTATAAAAACAATTATCTCTTATAGCTTCTCAAATCACATCCCTCTCTTAACAAAAACACGTTCATCATTTTCATTTTACATGCACAACGCATAGTATGGAAACTTCATACATGCAGTGGGTATACTTTCCAAGTTACAGTATTTACTTTATAACAAAATCACAAAATAACAAACAAAATTACATTAGTGTTCTATAGATCGCCTCTGACCATTCCCCATGTTCTATGTTAGAACTATTGTTCCGGTATTCGCTTTTGAACGTGTTAGAGTTTCAGCTGGAAAAAGTCTGTTGAAACAAAGCTCATTCCTTTSGTGAATCTTGAGTGCAGACCGGAATCTTCTGCCTTGATTTACAACAGGGCGTGAGTTGTTAACCCCTCCTAGTTATTTACTTTCCCCTCTAGGGTAAAAGGAGGTCTGATTTAAGTTTTTCATTGCAAACCTGATCTGACCTATTTGGATTCTTGCGGACAMTCATGACAACTTTAACTGTCCCAACAATTGATTCAGTCTCCAAACTTSAATTGGAGGAACCTATCCCCATGGAAGAGATTTTGGAGGTGGCACATGCAATGCAAGGTGGTAAATGTCCTGGACCAGATGGATACCCAATATAATTTTATAAGACGTTTCTGTATAAATTAGACCCGCTCTTGAATAATATGTTTATTGAATCCTCTGAATCAGTCTCTCTCCTTCAAACCTTAACACAAGCCTCCAGTTCATTTATATTGAAAAATAATAAAGACCCTCTCTCCTGCAGGTCCTATCGCCCAATCTCACTGTTCGATGTGGATGTTAACTTCTTAGCGCTAGGGGTCAGAATATATATATATTTTTTTAAATAACGTGCCCAACGTAAACGGACATTTTCTCTGGCCCAGATCGTAGAATATGCATATATATGCATATTTACAGATTAGGATAGAAAACACTCCAAAGTTTCCAAAACTGTCAAAATATTGTCTGTGAGTATAACAATACTTATTCTGCAAGCAAAAACCTGAGAAAATGTATCCCAGAAGTGGATATTTTATATATTTAAAAAAAAATCTGTGTTCCCTGGCCCGTCTAACCTCCATTTAAAGGGGAATTAACCAGATTCCTTTTCCAATGGTTTCCTCAGGCTGTGACCAGGCTTTAGACATAGTTTCAGGCTTTTATTTTGAAAAATGAGCGAGATCTTTCAAAAGTAGTCAGGTGTCCTCTGAATATTTCCTGCGAGCGAGAGAGGGGCACCCCGTTTTCCAGGGAAAAATTATTAATATTAGTAATTTTTTTAATCTGATACGTTTGGACATTTTCATCTTCCTTTCAGGACCGGAACGAGGCTGTAGTTCTCAACATAACGCGCAACCCAAATGGCGTTTTTTTTGATAAAAGTAATATTTATCGAAGAAAATAACATTTATTGTGTAACTGGGAGTCTCGGTGAGTGCAAACATCCGAAGATTATCTAAGGTAAGCGATTCAT